>NC_079171.1:56057528-56142528 GCF_947568905.1 Ostrea edulis
CATTGAGCTATCGTGACCGATCTATCTGAGAACCCTGATAGTCAGGTGCTCTAACCATTGAGCTACCATGACCGGTCTATCTGAGACCCCTGTATTACTAGTCAGGTGCTCTAACCATTGAGCTATCGTGACCGATCTATCTGAGACCCCTGTATTTCTAGTCAGGTGCTCTAAACATTGAGCTCTAACTCTGGATAGCTCAGTGGTAAAACAAGTGTATCGATAGACCGGTCACGGTAACTCTTTTTTTTTTTATATATATATTTTTATTCTCAGAGATGCATAGATTGATGATTTATATACTATAATTGACATTCCTTCCCCGTACCTTCCGATTAGTTTATGATAAAGAAAAATTGCTCCGACCGCCAATCTCCGGCGGTGTTTAATCAATTCAAATAAAGAGTAAAAGTGCCTATTCTATACATCGCTACATGTAACTTATGTACAAAAACAACGTATAAATTCAAATACTGATGTGCATGTAACTCGCACATATACAAGAGTTTCTAAAGTCAAGCATGACAATGTTTATTTACATACGTCAATGCATTGGTCATGTGACCATGTTGTAAGTTGTAAGTTATTGGATCTCGAGTTTTATCGCGGATTTACCTTTTTGAGTAACACAAACGGAAAATCTTTTGTGTAGATCAGTTTAGTTTTCTTTCTTTCATCCCGGAGGAGCGCGTAACTCAGGTAACTCAGAGGTTACAGCACCTGACTAGTAATACAGGGTTCTCAGATAGATCAGTTAATGGTTAGAGGGGTCTTGGATGGACTGGTCATGGTAGCGTATGGGTAGATGTTCACTTCATAATAGATAGGGTGTAAATTTGAGATGTCTTCATGCCACGTCAAACCTAAGATGCGAAACCTAAAATGTAAACATTGGTAGCCAAACACTCAGCACTTAGAAGTGAGAATCACAGGTTCTTTTGGATATGATCTTAAAAACGGAAGTCCTGTGTTCCAGATCACTCTGTTGTTAGAACACCTGACTAGAGATTCTAGGACGCTGGGGTCAAATTTCAATCTGCTCCATTGCTTTTTCTGAACGTAGGATATACGTGTGTTTACAAATATGCATGGAATATTGAGCTGTCCTATAGTATATACAAGACAAATGTCCCGCTTGTGGGGACCACTAAGACACATCTGTCAATTATCAAAGTAACAGAATTGATTCACACTGCCTTCCACAAAGTTGGTGTTTGGTCAGATAGGCAGAACATACTTTCAAAAATTGTATGCTAATGTCCAGCTGACTGACCTCATGTTTCCCTCGATCTGGGAGAACTTGAAATTTCTGTACAACCAATCACTTCACGCCAAATTCTACAAACAGACCTAGGATGTGTCAAAAAGTTTACACATAATCCAGAAATTTAATCAAATGACTATGCTGAATCATTGGTAGCTTGGTAATAAATTCAACTAGATACATTGCCTTGACACACAGGATTCATTGATTAAGATCACGTATTCGGAATTATCCAGAATTGTCAATCAATCACTGACACAACATTGACCACGGTTTGTCTTCAGTATTCATGATTTTTCATTAAATATAGTCATGATTGTGTGTTAAATATTCTTGTTAACTCCCTCTAGATCCGCCACTGTGTAGGTACTTTCACCTGTTAACTCGCTGTAGATCTACCACTGCGTTGGTACTTCCACCTGTTCACACTTAAACTTTGATCTTGGATAATATCAGACAGCTGTGAAAAAAAAAGAAGCCCATGGGACACATTCGTCAACTGAGTCACCTTGCCCCATATTTAATGATTTTCTCTATATCTATTTTCACAAAACTTTTCATCCTTATTGTGTCCCAAACCTACTCTCGGTGGCCATGATTTTGATAAAATTGAATCTGCACTATGTCAGGAAGCTGCCATGTAAATTTGAACGTTTTTGGACCAATGGTTCTTGAGAAGAATATTTTAAAATATTTTCTGGGTATATTCGTTAGAGGTGGGACAATCCATCAATGTATCGTTATACTCATCTTGGCGATATATGGATCAGCACACATGTCTATCAAATGATGCTATCCGGCATAGGATTTTCCAAAAATATCTGAACGGCGCAACTCAGGTATTTTGAGTCCATCCATCAGAAAATGAAAGTAGACCAAACAAGAGGCCTATTGACCACATCGCTCACATGAGTCACCTTGGCCTATATCTAAAGTATATTTATATACATGTATATGTAGTGATGAAACGATTGTCGCCAATGATCGAAAGTTCCATGATGCTACTAAATGATTTCAAAATAAAAGTCGCTGACATCGTTGACCAAAATAAAAACCCGGAAGTCATTTCAATTTTGTTCAGATTTTCTTTTCTGTATGTCAAACCCGATATCAACGGTAATAACAACGACATTCAACTGTCAGATATAAGGAGCCTAACTAATAATTTTCAGATATGTGTTAGGTCGTTCTTGGCACACTGATTTTGATTACGGATAAATCCGTTTACCTGATCAAATTATAGGTCTCACGGGGGGTGTGACCGGTCGAAAGGGGATGTTTACTACTCCTAGGCACCTGATCCCACATCTAGTATATCCAGGGGTCCGTGTTTGTCCAACTCTCTATTTTGTATTGCTTATAGGAGTTATGAGGTTGACCACATTTCGTTATCTTCACATCTCATAGAGAATACTGATGTGTGAAAAATACTTGTAATTACACGAAACAACAATTCAGTAAAACAGTAGTTAAAAAATATGCAAAATGTAGCACTTTAAACAGCAATTGAAGAAAGAGAAAACAAATAAGATGAAAATAGTGAGATTTGTAATTTCATAAACAAATTACCAAAGAAACACGAAAAAGGAGCTTCAATTCCTCAGCGGATATAACTGGAGAGACAAATTTAGGTGATGATTTTAAAGAACTCCAGAGATTTTTTAAATGAAGTAAAAATGTTGTTTAATTATACATATATGTATATATTCATTTATTAGAAAGGACACACACGTTTTAATTACACACCTGATATAGGACAGCAACTTTTTTTTGTATTTTCAAAAGATAGGACAGATGGATTTTTAAAAATGGTTATATGCGGTCCCAACCTCCCAATAAATATTGATCGCTCCCTTACAATACTAGGTGTAGTTAACGTAACTACCATACACATTCTGTGTTGCATGCATTACCTTCTATGGCGCAAATAGAATAACATTGTGTTAATTTTTGGATGCATATATTTACAATGGCTACAATGCTATATAGATAACAATTTGGATTTAAATTGTATGCTGTTTGATATCATCTTTTTATTAGGACATTCATAACTCAACCAGTATCTTTATAGTCTAACTGGACACGCCCCTCCTGCTTCTGTCGAGAGTAAGGGTGCTGACGTCAATACTACAGCTTGGGTCATCAGTATTAGGAAGAATTAAGGGATTCAGATCCTCCCCAAAGTCCTCCAGGACTGTTATCAGACTGGTATACTCAGCTTCACAACATTTATCTTTGTAGAGTCGCAAAACCCGGCGTACTTGTTCTTTTGCCATACTTCAAACAAAACGAATTCCTGATTATTCATATACAATGTATTCCCAAGACACGAATGAGATTCGTTCATGTCATCTAAGGAAAAGTAGGCGAATTTAATACTTAGTTTACAATATATTGAAATGGAGGTGTAATGTATCTTACATTTCATTACTTACTTGCAACGGCTCTCCTCTTCACGGCCCACATATTCGACTGCACGCATGTTTGCTTCAAAGAATTCTTTATCATTCAAACAGGGAATAAGGGTGTTCAGGGCTGAGGTTGATATTGTGAAACATAAGATATTAAGAAGTGAAGATAACGAACAGTCATCAATCTCATAAATCCCCCAGGGATTCAATACACGACAGTTCTTTCAAAATATCACGTGGTCCTCGTCTTGTCATGTCATGATTTTATATGACGTCATTGTTGAGACATTATCTTGTTTGCTCTCGCTTTTTTATACTTAAAACGTCATGTTAAATTCGTTTTTATGTATATTTTTCTAATCGTTGAACTACATTGTAAACATGCACATGGTATAATATTGGGTGTTGATGAACGTTTGAGTATTTACCGTCTGTATTTCGACACAATTTGATGGATATATTATCAAAATTCTTGATGATGTTGTTGGGTGGAAAACTTGGCTCGCAGTCATCTGACGTCGCTAATTCATAATAAACACTGGCGTTGGTAAAATATCTGAATCATTGGATAAAATTTTTAGTTCAGTTGCAATTTATCAAAATCTATGATAATGTGAAAGTTGCATATCTGAAATTTAAAGTTCAGGTTGTTTGATTTATTCATTATCGAACTGGAACGAAACTGGGAATAAAACGTTAGCGTTCAAAGTTTGATTTTGTTATAGAGATAGACAAAGGATGTGTGTTTAAAAATTCATTCTGGATTCTGAGGAATGAATCAATGTGCTGTTTTCCGTACAGTTTGGTATGATTTTTAGAATATGAGACCAAACCTACCCGCATACTCTGTTAAAGAAGTCGTCCGGGAAATGCAAACTACCACCGGCGTTGGAAGGTGGTTTTAAGTAGGCTTTATCCACAAACCGTTTTATGCAGCCATCGTACACCTTAAGACATGGCCTGTATGTCTCTGTAATTAATCAAACGATCTTTTTATTGACGTCTGATCGGTCTGCCCACACACGTACGTTAGGGCCATTTACAGTCCTCTCCATGTAAATAAGAATATAAGAATACTTAGTACCAATATCTCTTTTATTTCAAAATGAATAATCAACTTCTATGACGCTAAAAGTGGTAATATTGTCTCAATGTATTTCACCTATTCTCCATTAAGCCGTCAAGTTCGCAGCTAAAATGTGAAAAATAATAATATTCAATATATAGCAAGACATTTTGTTCCTTTTCATAAAAGAACATTTTATCGACATTTGTTTAAAGTTTCGTGACTCAGGCCCTAGCCGTCTTCATTTTACAGTGGTATTTTAAAAGGAGTCTGGAGGACGGTGGTAAGCAATATGTTTCCTTTTCCACAAGGGGTGGTTTCATTGTGAAGTGAATTTTAATACTGGTATCATTTGTGTGGTACTTTTTAATATTCTTTTTGCCCCAACGATGTATGCTTAAAGCGTTTTGTGATGTTGTCTTTCGAGTACATTTTTCTATAGAACACATAATTCTTCGTAATTCCGTTGGACTACAAGACTGTGATAATGCTGTTATGTAAAATATAATGAAAAAGAACCAATGGCGGTTCGAAGAAGAGGTTTCTCATATAATGTTGTATTATGTGCATTTGACTATCAGTCTTTAAAGTAGCAAGTCTCAACCGTGAATCGTAATTTTTGTGTAAATATTTCTTTTAAGGTAACGTAACTTACAAAATCATGGGCATACATGTACATTATTGTTTTAGATACATTATCTATGTTAATAATGATATGTTCTTTGATACGTTTATTCAAAAACATATATACATATTTGTATGCATAATTAACTGTACAAAATAGAATTTCATTTTAGTGAAAATTTGTAATATAACAACAAACATGTTGAAAAACCTTTAAATGACCGTCGTAATGAAGATATAGCTAGATTATTTGCCCGGCTGAAGAACTCAAGGTCGTTATCATACATTGCAACTAAAATTAACAACTTGAAAATCCGAAATATATGTAATTTTCATACTTGATTTCTTTTAAGACATGTTTAATTCACGGTAAATAACAACATATACCAGAAAGAATCTAAGTGATGCATTGCACAAGGAATACAACAAAAAGTTCGATAAGAGAGATGCTAGGAATGAAAGGTGAAGATAACGAACAGTATCAATCTCATAACTCTTATAAGCAATACAAAGTAGATATTTGGGCAAACATTGACCCCTGTACACACCAGAGGTGGAATCAGGTGCCTAGGAGGAGTAAGTATATATCCCCTGTCGACCGGTCACACCCACCATGAGTTCTATATCCTCTTCGGGTACACGGAATTATCCGTAGTCAAACTCAGTGTGCCAAGAACGGCCTAAAAATGAATATTTCAAATACTGAAGTCGTAATTGGATGCATATATGGCGAGTGAAATTTTCGCGGAAAGCTATCTAACTGCTAAAATAAGCCTAGGAGGAATAAGCATCCACTGATGTGTTTGCAAAACAAAAGTTATTCATAGTTCCATCTACTAGTCTATATTGAGGTGTTGGAAAATCCAAGTATAGACTAGCAGATGCTTCTTCAAATAACGTGTGTAAAACTCTCAGTGGAACACAGTAAAGTGTTGTACAGATATGATCTGAACCTAATTTTCTGTTGACCAAAGGTGAAACTGAATCAATGGGACATCATTTATACTTGGTATTTCATATGAACAATGTCCATTACTGCATTTCCGTCTTTGAGCATTGGAAAATATTCCCATCACATTCATGTTATTTCCATGTGGACTAGTCAAATTTTCCACATCATATGCATTATCATTGCATCCGTATCGAAATACAGTTCCTCAGTTCCTAGGGTCGTGATCCAGTAATATCCTCGTTGTCTACGAAAATAGGTGCTTAAAGTTGGATTGTTTGTGTGATGGCAATTTTTTTCTCTCCAAAATCCTGGCCTTCATGGACAAGATGGAGTGGTCCGGTGAATTGAAATGCTTGTAAAGAAGTTGGTTACCACCGTTATTTATTTGAAATATCTGCTCCAATATTCTTTTATTAAATGAACCCTTAGTTTCTCCCACATAAATTAAGTCACATCGGTTACACTCAATAGCATAAACAACGTTAGAAGATTTACAAGTCAAATTATCAAACATTTTGGTACTGAAACTGCGTCTGCTGATATTGCTACCAAAGGAATTTCTAATTATCAGTATATCACAAGTTTTACATGTTTTATGGAACATTTTGAGATCGAGCACATGGGATCTGAAAAAGGAATCATCAAAAATATCTTTTAAAGGAACGTAACAGTCTTTAATGTGGGTTGTAAAAATTTTCGCTTCTGTACCAAAGCTGACACTTTCACGATTGTACGTAAGACAGAGTTAGGGTATTATAAAACAAACACAATCCTCTGCTACAACACAGAACGCTTTACCTGGGTATGTATTTGTTGTACTGAAGCTGTTGAAGTTTCAATTGTTGTATGTCTGAAAATGTAGGGTTTCTAAAGATCTGTGTCATTCTATAATTATGATTTCCCCTTTAAATTTGATGTGTGTATTTCCGAATTTATCATTCAAATTTGATTGTTTTGCTACGTCTTTTGGGAAAACATCGACACACATGATAGCATTTCTCAACTTTGATACATCTTTCCTGTTTCGCGGTGGCAGTTGGAAAGTGGTTTCTACCAGCCGTTGTATTTATGGTCATATCTTGGGATTGCGTTTCTTTGATTTACTTATGTGTTTACTCTGTTTTCCCCTAAAATAGGTCTAGCAAGTTTTTGGATTTCAAACATTTCGGTTGAGCATCTCTGGGGAGATATTATTTGTCGAAATGCGCATGTGGTGCATCAAAATTGGTACCATGTAAAACTTAGACGGTACCAATTTTGATGCACCAGATGCGCATTTCGACAAATAATGTCTCTTCAGTGATGCTCAACCGAAATGTTTGAAATCCGAAATAACTATGAAGTTTTAGAGCTAAATATAGCCAAACACAGCGTGCCAAACAAGTGGAGCCAAATTCGTCCAAGGATAAGAGCTATGCACGAGGGAGATAATCCTTAATTTTGAAATGAATTTCTAAACTTTATAACAGCAATTAAATATACATCCGTATTTTCAAGCTAGTAACGAAGTACTTAGCTACTGGGCTGTAGAGACCCTCGGGGACTAACAGTCCACCAGCAGAGGTCTCGACCCAGGGGTCATAATGTAAAACTTATACGGTACCAATTTTGATGCACCAGATGCGCATTTCGACAAATAATGTCTCTTCAGTGATGCTCAACCGAAATGTTTGAAATCCGAAATAACTATGAAGTTTTAGAGCTAAATATAGCCAAAAACAGCGTGCCAAAAAAGTGGAGCCATATAAGTTTTACATTATGCTTGTCTCATTCATTGTACCGTTGTAAATTACTGTCATAGAGTTTTCTACTGAATTTGCAACTTTGCTAAGTTGATCCCATTGGTTGATTTAATATTCAAGTAGGCTTATCTGTCAAAGTTGACACATGTGTGAGTTTGCAAGGATAGTTTTACAATTTTATCCAAACTGTTAAGAAGCCTTTACTTGTCGATCTATACATGGTAAATTTATACAACGTTTGTATTATAATAAATTGTGAAATTTGTAACATGGTGTTTTAATTCAGAATTCTATCAATTGCCCAAATGAAACCTTCATGTGATATATAGATATTACACGTAACCACAAATCGGTATAACTGTTGGCTGCCGTGCGTCAGGATGAAGGGATGGTACATAGTAAAACAGGGAAATTCAAAGCAATCCAATGTCACAGGTCCCATCTACTGGATAGCATTGAGATCAATTTTCGGTTAGAATGGGTAATGAAAAAAACGTGATACTTCTGATTGATATAAAGCATGCTTGAATTGAAGGAGAACATTAACTTTCCCAATTCGAAATATAAATTAGATGGGTTTTTTTGTAGAGAAACAAACACTGCCTATGCATTCAACAGATGCCTGTGGCAGAGACTCTTAGTCTGATAAAAGCCACAATACAGTCTTCCACACAAACCAGTCCTTAGATGAATCATATGCCATCACATAAAAAATATAAAATATCTTAGGGTAACGATTGCAACGATATTGGAAAATTAATTCAAGTAGTTGCTGCGCAAAAACCGCGAGATTGCATCTTTAGACGTTCAAAACCAACTTAATCTTGGAGACACCTTTTTAAAAAGGCTAATGCCACAAAATTGAAGAAAGAGAAAAAAAATTGTTTATGTATTTTACTCTCTATCCTTCAGTCAATAAATTGCGTAAATATCCCTGACAAAACCCACACATCATTTCCGAAGTTAGATAGCACTGTACACTGCTTTGAAATTGTCATGGTCAAAATTTATCCAGGAACCTCTACTACCTTGTTTTACCACAGATAATAAACGCTAAACCAGTGTATGTAAAACCTACACGGTACCCATTTTGATGCACCAGATGCGCATTTCGACAAATAATGTCTCTTCAGTGATACTCAACCGAAATGTTTGAAATACGAAATAACAATGAAGTTTTAGAGCTATTTAGGGGAAAACAGTTTGCCAAAAAAGTGGAATCAAATTCGTCTAAGGATAAGAGCTATGCGTGGGGGAGATAATCCTTAATTTTGAAATGAATTTCTAAATTTTATAATAGCAATTAAATATACATCCGTATTTTCAAGCTAGTAACGAAGTACTTAGCTGTAGGGACCCTCAGGGACTAACAGTCCACCAGCAGAGGCTTCGATGTATGTGCTGCGTCAGAGTTCCACGGAGAACGGGAGACATCTTTGTTTTACTTGCTGCATAACGTGGACCTGGTGTACACAGGAACTCGTGCCGACGGTTGAAAAATATTATCAGCTTATCAAAATGTATACTGTATGTCACTTCCATAACGTCTCATCATCTGGTGACCCAACCTTTAATTTGAGGGAGGGGGTCTTACACGGGAATCATGGAATAAAGTTGAAAGAAGACAAAATTAAAGATATTAATGACTATGCTGTGTTTGGACAAATGCAACTTCAATACAATTTAAATGATAAAATTCCCGCTAGGAAATTCATTTGTGAATTACTCCTAAATTCCTTCTGGGGTAGATTTGGGTAACAGTTTAACATGTATCATACTTCGTTCTTACACTGAGGCTGAAAAAGATTCTAAAAATATATTTGATCCGTCCAAAGAAGTTACATATTTCTATATCATCAACGACGATATGCTACACACGACCTTGGGAAATAACTGAGACCTCCTTAAAGAGGATTATCAGAGTAATATTTTCATTACGGCATTTACGATCCGATTGGGCTAGACTTCATAGTGGACAGGGCGATACACCTGATATTTGGTCTTCATTAAGTCAGCTGCTGATCGAACGAACTGTCATCTGATGATCCCATCGTGGGAATCATTTCGTGTGGACCTAAAAACAAAGCATTAAAGGAAATAAGGTTTGTTGCTATCGTGGGTTTTCTTTACATTATACAAATTCTCAAATTTTAAAATTTCCAACCCATGTTAAATATTGTTATAACCGACCAAAGCAAAACTGACAAAAGTTTTATAACAATCCCTCGATACAAATTGTTTTTAAAGTTCATAATAGTGTTGAACCATCTCGTGTATTCTAAGCGAGTGTTTTGACACCTCGCTTTATGGCTATTGGAGTCATTAGCTTCACGCATTGATAAACATACAGGTTCTTTATAGTATGAACGTTAGATTTAAAGTTTAAACCACTGAATCCGAGTCTTTGTCTTCTTTGTAAAGGTCTTTTTATCATGCATTGACCGTCTATCTGTTTGCTGTTTCACAATATACTCACGGCCCCTCTGTTTAGTATTCGCGTTCTTGTTTATAAAGGTATTTTGATTTCGTCATATTTTCCTTTGATAAACTTCATATACTCCTAAGGATGCACCTGTTTACTTTATTTCCTCATTTGAATGCAATTATATTGAAGTGTACAAGAAATGCATACAATTATTGATGATATATTGAAATATACAACACAAAATATTAGATCATGTCAAACTAAAGACAGAGTGAAGAACAAAATGATAGAGGGAATACAATAATATCGGAGGGGAAAAAAAGGGGGGATTTCAACTTGATGAAGTCATGGATGAAGATTGCATTTATGTTTTATATTATTAGCCGAATTGAGAGCCCGGTTGATGTATGTAGCTGAGTTTCTTACATAACGAAAGTAATGACGATATCTAATGTTTGTTTCTGGAATTCATGTGTGAGAACTGCGTCATCAGAGAAAAAGAAATATATCATCAATATTCTTTACAGAGAGGAAACAATGAAAGAACTGCGTCATCAGAGAAAAAGAAATATATCTTCACTATTCTTAACAGAGAGGAAACAATATTTTGCTATATTTAAACAGACCTGTAACTTTTAACTATTTGAACTCAACTTTGATAAGGGCCATATACTCCTTATGTTACAATTTCCAATTCGTAAAAATAAAAAAAATAAAAAAAAAAAACCAATAAGAAATCTTATCTTACTATCAACACAGTTCCATATTATTCTGTTCCCCTATTGTGGTCCCGCCCTACACCTTAGAACCCTGATTTGAACCAACCTGCACTACAATTTTAAACTTACCCGATGATGCCATATATTGAGATGATTAATTATAACCTGTTCCTCTTGAAAGGAAGAGTCAATGAAGTTGTTAAAAACACTCGTAAAATGAAAGTACCGTATTACCCTGCTTGTTGGTGAATCTCGATATAAACAACAGGAGCATATTTTCATTATATACATCATATTCTCTGGAAACAGACAACACTCCCTAAAAATAAAAACAAAATCCACAATTCCCTTGATTGTATAATGTTTAATGTCCCTCTTGAAAATATTTCACTTATATAAATACGTTATCATTACCGTTGAAGGGCTGTAAAATTTAGGCATAAGCTTAAAACATGCAGGGGAGTTCAGTGACCATTTTCACAAGAAATAATAAGATCAAAATTTTCTTTCTGCATTATACTTAACCGAGTACAATCATGCCCTGAGTAAGAATGCCAGATTTTCAACAATGTATAGAGCTACCTTTACTACTTCAAAATAGATGAGTGAAGAATTGTAACTAAATAACAGTGTTTTGAAATATTTATCTTAATCGCAAGATTTTGTGTGAAAAGGACAACAGGCCTGACAAATTCAATATAACCATACCAAGTTGTCAGACACTGAACCACAGATGTTTACAAGTATGTGTAGGTTTGACTTTACTGCTTCGTAATAAGCTAAAACTATAAGTTAATATTAAGATTTACCGTGACAAAATAAGATAAGAATCTTAGATGTTTAACGTTCATTCACCAAGCGCTTATAATAGGAGTTATTTCACACATGACCTTAAAACAGAGGCCCCGTATTAAGGTAAGCGTTGGTACGATAATGAAACCTGCTATGACCCTGTAGTGCTGAATTAGTGGCAATACACCTAGAACTGGTGAAGTCTCTATTAAGAAAAATAAACGAAATAAATGAAGATCCAATAAATGTGATTCGATCGGGGTTTTTTTCCCCTCAAAGCCAAAATGAGGCCCCACTGACTGACCCCCACTCTCATTTCAAATAAATATTCAATTTAGTACCTGCAAAGGAAGAGTTTTTGTGTACACGGCGTTGAATTTCAACATAGAGGATGCATAATCAAAGAATTCATTTATTCATTGTATATATCAATTTGAATCATATTTTAATGAAAGGAAAATGCATCTTCTGACGTTAATGTTCACATAGCTACACAACATGAACAAGGTTAACCCCTTCTCTACCGTACCGGTCAATTTGACCGGTGGCGCGTAAAAACGGAACAGCGCAAAAGGAGTGCCTCTAAATCTTCCAAACTACGGTCATAAGATATATGATCTATATATCATATTTTTGGAAATTTTCTCTATTTTTGAACTATGTAAAAATCAGTTAAGTAAATAAAGCTATTAAATTAATAAAAGCATTTAAAGCGAAAGGTGGCTTCGTCTAAATATGACGTAACGCTTTGTCACAAGGCCATTTTCCTCCTCGATACGATTTTTTTGATCTCCCGTATGAATGCACTATTTTTTATATTTTTGAAAAGCATATATTCCCTGCTTTCAGAACATATAAAAATTATTTCTAATGCCTGGCAAAGTTATAAGAAAATAGCTATTTTTTGCACATGTACGCTTTCTTACAATTTTATTTCTCAATGTTTAAAAAGATCGGCGTTTTACCAATATTCATATATGGAAATAGGGAAAAGTATATACAGCCTGTAAAAGTACAGGAAAATTTCTTTTTGATGGGCCCTTATTCGTGTTGTAATTCTTGTTAGTTTTTATATTACGATAAAATGAAATTGGGACATGCTGCGCGGTTTTCTTTAAATTAGCGATAAAACGTCGGTGCTGAAAGCGATCAACGCGCATCGCACAATAAAGTAGTGAAAACTATTTGTATTGTCCTCTGTTGGTAATATGAATAATACTTTTTGATACACTAAAACAATATACATATATGTATGAAATAATCAGCAAGGTATTCTCTGCTTTAAAAAAAAAAGAAGTATAAAAATCATTATTGGTAAATAACAGTTACACCACCTACTTGTATTGTAACTTTATAAAACACCTGACGAGAATGTTACTTCGGTAGAGTGAATAAAAAAAAATACTTCAAATTCAGATATAAACGTTATGTAATATTTATTCGGTATAGAAATAATTTTTTCTGCCCAACAAAGAAAACAAAAAGACCAGTCTGCATATTGTATACAATGTATATAATACTTTTTCCCCCGTGATCCGGATCGCGGCCGCGGGGTTTTCTGAAAGTGTCCACGGGCAACACACGTGTTTCCGTTTCAACGAAAACAACAACACAACAAACGCTTGTATTGTATTTTACATCTTGAAAACGACCTCATGTCAGATGATGAAGTCTGAAGATACCTTGGATATCCTGTTGCAGGATGACCCAAACGATCATGCATTCAGTATAAACATGTAAGTTGATGTAGCCACATAGGCCGACTAGAAGAAAAAAACGTTCGCGGTTATGTCATGTTATGAAAAATGCACGATTAATATATTAACTGCGATTTGATGCCATAATTTGTCGTTTCATGAAAGAAAATATTTATATTTTATGATATCTAAACCAAGTGTATAACACCCAATTGTTTATTAAGAGCTGAACATATCTGACATCAATTAATCTGTCCTGGCCCGGCATTAATCAGTCTGAGCCCCCCCCCCTTTTGGTATCTCCTCACCTGACGCGCGAGTGTAAGAAGAGGGTGGATTTAGTGTGGATGAGAAAAGGGTGGGATGGTTTTAATCAGACTGGGCATTCATGACCATTGGTGTGTGTTTATAAAAAAAATCTTTCTATGAAAAGAAAACACAATCTGTTAGGAAAGCATATATTGCATTATTGTATTATCGTAATAATAGAATTTATTACCGTAATTTGAGGTTTTTCTTCATATTGTAACAGAAATAAAAACAAAATGTGTGTTTGGGACAAAAGGTATGGGGGGGGGGGGGGTAACATCAATCAAAATCTGGTTATGACAGGCTATTGAAAAAGCATTTAATTATATGATCCATACATGCTGGTGTGCTATAAGCTGATGGGCATGTGCCCACTTCTTGCTTAGATTTTCTCTAGTTTCGACTAAATCCACACCCCATCAGAGTACCATGCCAGGGAATTTAGACACTGTGTACAATGAAGAACGAATTCATTTCTACTTTAAATCTGGGGCCATTCAATTTCCCTCAGAGGCACAATATTTTCGCTGGACACTGTATATTTTAACCTGAATTTCTTCAGTATTTGCTCCCATGTATATGTTGGGCATAATGCTAACACCTCCATGATGTATATTGTTTTTTGTCAATACGCACTCTGCTACACTCGCAAACTATAATGAAATATTCCATTAATTTGATTTCTAACATATGTATGTAAAACTTATACGGTACCAATTTAGATGCACCAGATGCCCATTTCGACAAATAATGTCTCTTCAGTGATGCTCAACCGAAATCTTTGAAATCCAAAATAACTATGTATGTAATCCCTTACCAAATAGCACTTCAAATATAGGACATCTCTATCTTTAAATAAATATGATCAGTACTTTCGTGCGAAACTGTCCCTTACTATCATGAAGCTTATATTCTGCTTTAAAACACAAACCAATAATTCTTAATTGTATTTTTTCATCTTTAAAAAGGTTATTGACATCCCAATATTTAATGGGAAGCTTCCAGGTATCTTCCACTAGTGACAGTCTACTGGCAAATCCATACATGCGATGGAAGTATGTTGATGTGGAGGACACAGGGACACCTGATCCAAGAACTGTGGCATTTCATTCGGAGTGACAACCTGGCATGCAGTTGGTATGACTCTTTGAGGTTGAATATAGGGTTAAATCCCTATACATTTAGTTAACATTCAAATGAATCCAGATAATACATTCACAAATGGAATCATGGCATTATGGTACACTGATATGCGTGTACCATTTTACTGTTTATCGTTGCATTACTAGATATAACATGCATACAAAAAGAGACAAAAACACGGAAAATCATTATTCTGTTTCTAATTATAAGGTATGCTAAGTGTTTTAAATGCTGACAAATAAGGTATGATGGCCAATACTGATTTTATTTGCATTTTTATTTTCAGATATGGGACCTGATTATTCAGAGAATTGCAGATTTTATGAAGCTGTTTTTGACAGAAGATTTGGTTTTCTCCATCTGTGTTGCCACCAACCATTATGCTGTGATGGTCATATCTAGGGGGAAGGATTGTCATATGCTTCCCAAGGAAGTTCGAAGCCTCTCACTGAAGAGGAACTGTACAGGTATTACTAGTTTTAAAGTACCGATATTGTGACAGTGATTTCCAGTTTAAAACGAATAATAAAATGCATTTTATAAGATTACCTTTACCAAAATTAATCTGGCTGTGCATCTAACACATTTATTAAATGTGTATTACAATTACCCCAGATAAAATTTTACAAGTAATTAAACGCATAATTTTCAGAGGGCCTTGATTATAGAAAACATTTACAGAGCCAAATGAGTATTCAAAAGCTCTGAGAATACTTCAGTATATTGGGGCTAAGTATAAACAATCTTTCTTTTTTTCTTCAGATTTTTGGGCATTATCTTATACATGTCTGCTGAGAAGTTACAGTCGATATACAGATATTGGTCAACGCATGCCCCTATCGGAACAACCTAGTATCAAGAATTATGTCTAGAAATATGTTTTAAGAGGTTGAATATAAGAAGAACAATTTTTATTAAATATAATGCAAGTACATTTAAATTTAGTGATTGAAAGTAAGTACTTGAACATTCGTATACATGTATAATGAACTTGGGGAGGAAAAACGGGCATTATTTTCGCATAGCATTTTATATCCTAATGGTGTTGTTGCTTAGCAACCAAATATATTTGAATATAAAAAATTTGATTTTTTTTAGATTCTTTGTTTTAATGTTGCAATATTTATACTATTTAGTGGGATACAATGGCAAAACGTCATATTATTAGAAAATAATGAATATGTATATGAAGTACGAAATTTTCATTTTATGACCTTTGACCTTAATTCTCTTTATTATATTTTTTGTTAAAAACCTTTTAAAATGATTAAGATCTAGTCAAAGATTATATTTTTAAAATAATGTGACATTTACTAATCATCATGCAATGTAATTATGTTTGAATTGTGTCGAATGGATGTAGAAAGGCAAATTATGGTCAAAATTACACCATGAGTGTTGTTACTTAGCAACCAAAAATATTTGTTTGTCAATAAAATTGATTAATTTGATTGTGATGTTTTTGTAGTATTTTAAAAGACATATCACCTCATACATTTAGAATTTCCTATTTTTGACTCGAATCCAGTGAGAAGGGTTGTAATATATATATTCCAGAGAAAAAAGATTGCAAAAATGTGCCCTTAAATGACCTTTGACCCCGTAGAACTCTTTGGGGTCATGGGATAACATGACAATCTTTATTAAAAAAATTTCCCTGTCCAATTCGTAACAAAATTATATATCACATGCCTACCTAAAATCGTGATACATGCAGATGTAACTCGATTTGAAAATATTGTCATTTAGTCTTTAAAAACCTCTAAAATGTGCCGGTAGAGAAAGGGTTAAAGCAAATATTTAAACGGTTTCAACAATCGATACCACATATATAGTGTATACAGGCTGACGCGCCGTACAAGTATTTAAATCTCAGGACTAGACGGAAGGTCGAAATAACAGGGAAGCCATTTTGAGTAGTAAGGTGAGACAAATTTATATAGTTGTATTACAAATCGCATTTTCCTCCATGAATCAACCAATTTCAGTACGCCACACAATCCTTTCATGTTAACCATGAACGGGCCATGGTTTAAAGCACGCGACTGAAAATTTGAGAGCATAATTTTAAAAATGC
The DNA here is from genome assembly GCF_947568905.1 of Ostrea edulis. Taxonomy (NCBI): domain Eukaryota; kingdom Metazoa; phylum Mollusca; class Bivalvia; order Ostreida; family Ostreidae; genus Ostrea; species Ostrea edulis. The sequence continues at coordinate 56,074,750 of NC_079171.1, forward strand.
AACATGTAATACGGAGTTACACCTTGGATTAAAGCTGACATGAATTAATAAATACGTACACCTTTCTCATCTTATCCGCCATATTTCTTTCAGGTAGCCTACTTTACTCTACCCGTATATACCCCAAATGTGATTGTCACACCTGAGTGATTTTTCTAGGTGGACTCGACCAGTGCACATCTCCGATAGTAATATATAGGGAATGAGAAACAAATAAAATCACATTTTAAAACATTATGCTTTGCTCAAAATTACAAAATATTGATTGTATACTAATGCAACATTCTGGAAGTTTAGATAAGTTAGACAAAAATGCAAAAAAAAAAACAAAACAAAAAAACAAACAAAATATTTCTTGCACACTTGTAAGTGCATGCAAGTATTTGCATTTTCTAATAAAATAAATGCGGATAAATCATTTGCCAATTACATACTGATAGAATGGAATAGGCAAAGAGCATAAAATATATTATTTATATCAATTCTTGCAAAATAAAGGTGCATGCCATATGCATAATATGCAATGCACAAGGTATAATCGCCAAAAAAAGTATCAAATACGGGCGTCTATTCAACAGGTATCGGAGATGTGCACTTACCGAAAATATTAGATTCTCTTTATTCTGATAGATCCACGAAACAAAATGATAAACTCCATTTGTATCTCGTTAGAACTTTACAACACGTTCTCATTCCATTATACAGACTGCGACATACTTCACCCGTGCCAAACAGTGTGTCTTCAATCAGGGGAGATGTCAGAGTCGAAATTTTTTCCTGTATTGAATGCTTGTCTGGTCGAGGTTTTGCAGTTTATAGAAATGGGGAATCTAATATTTGGTTGGATATATTGCGTGCACAATTCAAAATTTCTCGATGATCATATACAAACTTGGATATACAAATAAGGGAATAATGATCGAAAATATACATCTGTGTGCAAATGCGTGTATTACATTTGCAATCCATAATAAACAGTTCATTACACAAAGACACATATGAAAGGAAATTTATAAACGAAAATATAGTTTTTTGTCTCTTTTGGAACCACATACTTATTTACGGTCTCTGTATGTCCATATTCATTGAGAGAGAGAGAGAGAGAGAGAGAGAGAGAGAGAGAGAGAGAGAGAGAGAGAGAGAGAGAGAGAGCGTCCTACTTCGATTTTTAATATATCATTTCACAGAAGGAAAGAAAATTGATCACTTATATAAATGTAAGCTTTCAAGCATTAATAATTTCCAGCTATTTAAAAATTTGCGATTGACAATATATTGGAAACTTACAGGAGTTGATGCTTATAATTGAATTCATTACAAATTTTTAAAAAAAATATTAGTTTGAACTGTGCATGTAGAAAATACTGACTTTGTATGTTAGAATAACGGGAAAAAAGGAAATTGTCAAAAAAAGTGGGGAAAGCAGACCAGCCTTCCTGCCCACCCCAACCCCCTGTTTTTGTGCCTGAAACAACATATCAATTCGTGTCGAAAGAAAGGTGCATATCTACATTTCATTAAATTCCAAAGGAGCTCGAATTTATGTGTTCCCCTATTAATTATCTTGTATGCAAGATTCGTTCCCGAATTTAGAATCATGCTTTCAGTCAGAGCAGAAATGAATTCATTTTGAAGTACATCTTGTTTGAATGCAAATGTTGGGTTTCTTCTTTTAATTTCATCAGACTCATTAGAAACCCCTCTCCCAAACTATGCAGCTTTGTTTTTATTGATATCTAAATCGGTATAAATGAATCCGGATATAAATTATATACTGTTTTTTCGTGATCATATAGATATTGATACTGATAATGAAAAAAGAAAATGTTTATACTCTTGCCTTCTGCATATCCTACTAATGCATTACAGTATATTGACATTGTATCATATCAAATAAAAGCTCAACACGAATTTTACTGATTTATGCATACTAACATCTTATCGAATACATTTGAATTTGAAATTTCTACGTACAGCGGTATGGCCATTGCGCCAGATCTACGAAATGAAAATATTTATGAATAAATTACACTCAAGCCTCAAAGTAATCATTAAGGCATGTTACAGAAACGTTAAAACACACAAATGCTATAGTCCTGCAATGCATGCATGCAATTTTTTTGAATACATGTATTTATGTATTCATGAATGAAGTTCCTACGCTTGAAAATATCTTGGTCTTTATGCATTTTGTTTTGTGATTTTGGTTTACCATTCCTTACACTGTGTAAATGAAGGAAAACTTGGTAAAGGGTGCAATTCTACATGCACCATACAATTAGTATACATGCATGTGTTGCAAAACAAAATGTACATGTAATAACCAGACATGTATTGTCATTTTTCATGGGGGGGGGGGGGGGTACAACAGGGAGAAAAATGGAAAATTGGATTCTTCAAAATTTCTTGCCATTCAAAATAATAATTAAAAAGGATGAACGAAAACAGCAACAAAATAAAACAAAACACCCAAACAAACCAAGATGTTTTGTCCGATGTTCAAAGTCCTAATGTGGGGTGAAGGGTTAAAGAGTCTTTTACTTTGACTACCTCAATAATTTCCCCCTTTTCTTCAATCGTTGGGGGTCGGATGGGGTGGTTAGAGTCCTCTACTATGAGTGCCTCATATCTTCATATTTTTAATTGGTGGTGGTGTGTGTCTTCTACTATTATATCAGAACTTTCAAGCTGGGGTAAGTGGGGGAGGGGTTGTCACTCAATGTATCTTTTATTTGCTTTACAAACTAACAAAAAAAATGGATATTGTTATTAAAGGTGGGTGACAGACACTCTTGTCCTCTCCCCTTGATGTTTGATAACGACGCATAATATGATAAACTTGATTATTACATTTTGCATTAGTACAATTTGCGTCGAGTTAGACGCAGAATGTAATAACGCAAAATGGCATAGATATATAAGATCTATTGAGCGCCAAATTAGCATAAAATGAAGTAATTGAAAATAACATTATTTAAAAATATGTTTAATTTTTAATTAATGCGTGCTTTAAATGAATCAAATAAATCTGTATTATCAATTGATGAGAGCAATATTGCGTTACTAGTACTGTTCTCTTTTTATTGAATTAACGATATCATTTGTCTTAATAAGAGCACGATTATTACAAGATCATCGGTTCTCTCTCTCTCTCTCTCTCTCTCTCTCTCTCTCTCTCTCTCTCTCTCTCTCTCTCTCTCTCTCTCTCTCTCTCTCTCTCTCGTCGTTATCTCTCTCGTTGTTCTCTCTCTCTCTCTCTCTCTCTCTCTCTCTCTCTCTCTCTCTCTCTCTCTCTCTCTCTCTCTCTCTCTCTCTCTCATCCCATACACTCGTACAGTGTTGTATATGCAAATTTATGTACCTAAACGTTTTCCTGATTTATAAATGTGCAATACTCTGACCAGTAAATCATATGGTATAAGGATTCATGCACAATACAGGGTAAATATTATACTCTGATACTTCCCCTGATTGAAGATAGCTGATCGGCACGGGCTAAGTGTGTCGCAGTCTGTACAATGGACACTGTTGTTTACTGTTGGAATGCAAATGGAGTTTATCGTTTTGTTTCATGGATTATGCAAATAAAGGGAGTTTTACTACTACTTAGAGTATTTTCGACAAGTGTACACGTACATCTGCGGTCCTTTACAGATATTACGAGTAGGCCCAGGTAAATAGTCGTCCGCATTCGATGCGTTTTCATGGCGAGCATACATGCCATTTTTATAAGTACAGTAGTATTTATGTCTTTGCCATTTACTTGAAGTAATTGTGAATGGTATAGATTGTATACTCTTTGCTTATTCCATTTTATCAATAGATAATAGATGAAATATTTCTCCGCATTTTTGTATAGTTTTGACATATTTACTGCAAATGTACGCACGTTCACGTAAAGAAAAGGCATTCTATATATATTTATCCAAATATATATATTTAGAATGATTTACTACTGTACGATATGTTTATTATAATTTTGAGCACTGCGTGGTGTTCCAAAACGTGATTTCATTTCTTCTTGATGTCCTATAAATTAGTATCGGAGATGTACGTGTTACCTGTCGAAGCTACCCGCACAGGTAAATCGAAGACACTGATATGAAGTGAAGCGTAGCAAAGCTCGTCCCCTTATATACCATGTGAACCCCGATACATATAACAATAGAAATTCCAACTAATATGGCGGATTAGCAGAGAAATATGGCGGACATATAGAATTATACTATATTTATTAATTCATGTCAGCTTTAATGTTGAGAACTTACGTGATTTAAAATATTAGTCTTAGTTGTGGTCTCCTAGCTCCTAGCTCCGAACTACGGTGCACCATTAGGCCTAATGTTAAGCAAGTGCGTTGTTGATACAAGGTAGAGTACGACGATGTGTGACATCATGTCTACGTTTGAAGAACGTCATAATGCGACTGTGCAGAGGCGGGTCTAAGGGGTTTGTTTTATGCAACAGAAACATCTTTGTTCATTTTATGTGCACTATATTTTGGCGTGCAAGTTCACATTCCAGGACGCTGTTCCAAAAAGCAACAACCCCCTCCCCCTGGATGAATGATTCATGACTGATAGAAACAATGTAAACAAACCATGATTCAGTAAATGGATATAAATATAAGAAATGAGGCAGCATGGATTTGGATTGGGGGAAGATTCTCTAGCACGATTCGCAGAATTTGCCTCAAATCCAAATCCGTTCATATTGAATATGAACAGCTCAAATATGCCGTTCAATTATTAAATATACACTTTCTGGCATTGTAATATTAGTAGTATTGATGTTTTAGTGATTAATGGGATAGATGTATGTCTAATCACTTGTATACCAAATTGTCATTAATGTGAAAGATCTGGCCACTTTGACCAGATGATCTATATTTTGGCGGGGGACGGGATATCGATACCTCATAATATGTTACTTCATTTGAAATATTAAAACAAAAGATCACAGTTTTTAAATCATGCTGTAATTTTAGCATATTAATTGTTTTGACTTGTCAAATCTTTTTATTGACAGTAAACTGTTCGTGTGATCCTGGCATCAGTAATATATCCCCGGCGCAGTGCTCAAGAACCTCCTGTGTGACCTCTGTGACACCATCCACCTACAAAGTCCGAGTTACATTACCAAGTTTTACTCCCCCGAAAATAAACAAATATCGACTCAATGAAATGTTTAATTCTCTATCATCATTATCCATTAACTCGGAACATGGCGACACAATGAAGTCAGCAGAAGCTGTATCGTCTCCTCCAGTCAGACCACTGCTTGATGAACCAAGGCTCATCGCCACCATAAACACTGGGTATGACAGATTGTACAGCATTAGCTGTCTCAGTGAAGAACAAGTTTGGGCACGTGGGTATAACGAAATCATGAAGCGCCTAAACCTCCATGGCAAACTACTGACATCATTAAAAACTAAGTCAGGGAACAACCCTATGGGCTTAGCAGTAACACGGAACGGAGATCTTGTTTATACTGACCCTAGTAATGAGATTGTAAACCTTGTGAAAAATAAACAGATACAGACCGTGGTCAGATTACAGAGTTGGACACCTCTCTATGTCTGCAGTACCGCCTCTGATGATCTCCTGGTTACCATGGTTAGTCATTATGAAAAACAATCCAAAGTCGTGCGTTACTCCGGCTCCACAGAGACACAAACCGTTCAGTTTGATGATCAGGGTCGTCCTCTCTATTCGTATGGAGTTTGCGTCGATAAATACATAAGTGAGAACACGAACCTGGATATCTGTGTGGCTGACCGTGACGCTAGTGCAGTAGTGGTGGTCAATCAGTCAGGAAAACTCCGATTTAGATACAATGGTCATCCCTCTAATAACAAAGACTCATTTGATCCAGTCGGCATCACTACAGACAGTCAGAGTCACATCCTGACAGCAGACTGTCACAATCACCGTATCCACATCCTGGATCAGGACGGACATTTCCTCCGTTATATTCAGAACTTAGTCACTCCATTAGGTTTATGTGTGGACATTAGAGACAACCTCTTTGTGGCTGAGTGTCACACTGCTAAAGTGAAGAAAATTCAATATTTCTGAACAAAGTGTTAATTACACTTCTCAACAGTGGTAATTACATATCTAAACATGGTGTTAATTACATATCTCAAGAGAGTGTAATTTACGCACATAAACACAGTGTAAAATACATATCTTAACACAGTGTTAAGTACACATCTGAACACAGTGTTAATTACACTTCTCAACACAGTGTATATTAAACACATAAACAGAGGTAATTACATATCTGAACAATGTGATATCTACATCTGTTTGTCACTTACAGCGGTGCGTTAATTACAGTTGCTAGTTAATTACAATTACGTGTTAATTACAGCAGTGTGTTAAATATAGTCTGTGTTTATTTCGACCCAGTATGCGTGATGTTCAATTTCTTCATCATCAAACGACTCATCAAAAACAGAACAACATAATATGGATTGATTGATGTTTTCCGCCACACTCAAAAATTTTTCAGTTATCTGGTGGCGCCCGTTTTTTTTTTATTGCTGGAAGAGAGAACCCAGATACAATGAAAACTTTCTAACTTACCGGTGCGAGTGCGAACCCCTGCCGACCAGAGGGGAGAGGCCGTGTGATTTTGAGACCCCTGAACAACATAATGGCGTCGGTGTCCGAGTGGTTAGGCCGTCAGACTCGCAACCGAAAGGTCGTGGGTTCGAGTCCTGGCCGCGGCAGGGCTGACGTTGTGTCCTTGGGAAAGGCACTTTACATGAATTTCCTCACTCCACCCAAGTGTAAAAGGGGTACCTGGCTATAGACAGTGAAAGATATTGTTAGAATGTTAGTGCTCTAGCGATTGTAATGGCAGCTTGCACTGTATGCTTCCTAGGAGGCTGAGAAAGTTCTAGATTGATATAAGGTCTGCCGGGGTAATAATGTACATTGATTATTGTAAACCGCTTTGAGCAGCATACGCTGGAAAAGGCGCTATATAAACCATTTATTATTATTATTATATGATATAACAACATAATATGATATAACAACCTAATATGATATAACAACATAATATGATATTACAATACAATTTATTATACTTTCATGTAAAATACTCGAACCTGATTGGTCGAGAAGCATTTGAAAAAACATATTGTTACCCTCTGAGAACAGAAAACACGCGCCCCAGGGTGATAGTATCTAGCAACGGGTACCAGTACTTAACAACGGGTGATATTATCAAAAGATTTATCACATGCGTCATATTTATGCGCGTACGGTTCGCCGTAGATTGCTAGACGACGTCGTTTGAGCGTTTGTAATAAACGCGAGTACCCGCATCGAAATACGAAATATCGCATGACAGTGATTGATTAAATGTCAACAGACGTAAGTTTTTCTGCTTTCCAGTTTACATAACATTCAGTATAATAAAACAGATACTTGTTTGGCACGCTGTTTTTGGCTATATTTATATCTAAAACTTCATAGTTATTTTGGATTTCAAACATTTCGGTTGAGCATCACTGAAGAGACATTATTTGTCGAAATACGCATCTGGTGCATCAAAATTGGTACCGTATAAGTTTTACATTATGACCCCTGGGTCGAGGCCTCTGCTGGTGGACTGTTAGTCCCCGAGGGTCTCTACAGCCCAGTAGCTAAGTACTTCGTTACTAGTTTGAAAATACGGATGTATATTTAATTGCTGTTATAAAATTTAGAAATTCATTTCAAAATTAAGGATTATCTCCCTCATACATAGCTCTTATCCTTGGACGAATTTGGCTCCACTTTTTTGGCACGCTGTTTTTGGCTACATTTAGATCTAAAACTTCATAGTTATTTCGGATTTCAAACATTTCGGTTGAGCATCACTGAAGAGACATTATTTGTCGAAATGCGCATCTGGTGCATCAAAATTGGTACCGTATAAGTTTTACATTTAGTGGAACATCATTAATTTTAGAATACTAATTGCTAATATGTCGGTGTTACAAGTTATTTATCTCTCTCATATGTAATCCTTTCAAACACAATTTAATGACTATAAATCAGTTATTGTGAAGTATTGTGAAATGTCACTTTGTCAATATTTTGTGTGTAGCCTTGAATTATAGTACAGTCATTACTGAGTACTGAGATGTATGCATAAAATTGTTTTGGTTGGTTTTGTGTGTGTGTGTGTGTGTGTGTGTGTGTGTGTGTGTGTGTGTGTGTGTGTGTTATAAACTTGAACTTTTTTCTATTTTTAAATTGTACATTTCAATATGTATTTTATCTTTACATTATTACTGAGTACTTACTTAGATTTGTAGTACTGTAACAGAGAATGACCCCAAACGTCCGGTCTTCATCAAAGATCTTCAGATTCAAGGTCACAGTCTTCTGTTATCATCAATAACGTCGCAACACCCCACAGTCCTACAAAATAAACAAAGAGTAATCAGATCAAACTACATTGTGTAGATTTGTCTGTGGAAAATTTACTTGTTTATACATATAGATGTAATTGGGGAAGGACATGTATGGCTCGACTGAGAACTGAATCCAACACCCCTGTATTACTAGTTAGTTTCCTCTAAACACTGAGCTATTCGGGCCAATATCCATGGTTTGAATGGAACATGAATTAAACCCGAGACCCCTGCATTACTAGTCAGGTGCTCTAACCACTAAGTTATACAGGCACATTTCGTTTAGCTCACCTGAGCCAAAGTGAGCTTTTCCAATCGAAATTTGTTTGTTGTTACTAGTATTAACTTTTCAGTTTCAGAAGAATGAAAAATCGCGCAGCTGCATTTGAAGAGAAATTCGTATATATTCTTAAGTCAGACCCTTTGATCGCCGTGTATAGATATTAAATCCATGGTTATACATTTACAATACATGATATAATACACAGCCTTCTTAGAACAAAATATTTCATTTAAGATTAAGACTAGCACGGTCATCATATGCAAAACAATACTATGAAACTGAAGTCGTACGTGTTTAAAATATCAAAATAATGACTGGTGTTTATATGATGTGTTTTACTACTAATGAAATAGGAGAACACTGCAAATTGAAGCCAGGGGTACTTCCGTCTGTATTTGAAATCAAGAAACCACAACAGGAGTCAGCTAGATCCAAACGGACAAGGTTGAGGTGTGAAAGAGAAAGTAGTGACGTGACTGACACGGTGCATCTGTATCATATACTTTCAAATTCTATGGTCGTTATAACGATCTAGTGTGCACATACAACCTATCATTGGGTCAAATGCTGTCGTAAGTGTTTCATACCGATTGTTAGACCGTTCGTAGCACACTGATTTTAACTACGGATAACTCCGTTTACCTGATCAAGAGCTATAGGGCTCACGGCGGGTGTGACCGGTCGACAGGGGATGCTTACTTCCCCTAGGCACCTGATCCCACCTCTGGTGTATCCAAGTGTCCGTGTTTGCCCAACTCTCTGTTTTGTATTGTTTATAGGAGTTATGAGATTGGTCACTGGTCGTTATATTCGCCTTTCATACAAGAATTTGCATTCGAATCACTACCTCTATCCAGCAACAGGAACCTGAGATGGAGCATATTGACAAAGAAGTTCAGTGTGAAATACTAGTTGTTGGTAAATTTGCAATTGAGGGAATAAAAAAAAAATAGTAAAATGATACCATATTGTACATGTTTCAATAACTATGACCATTTTATGCTGTTGTTTAACATTTTAGGACCAGCATCATTTGACTTGAATTTTAGATGTAGTTTATAAAGTCCACAGGACCAACTTTTTCTTACCTTAATTAAAGTACAACAAGCAAAAGAGGACAGGGGATGTTTACTCCTCCTAGGCACCTGATCCCACCTCTGGTGTGTCCAGGGGTCCGTGTTTGCCAACTATCTATTTTGTATTGCTTGTAGGAGTTATGAGATTGATCACTGTTCGTTATCTTCACCTTACATTGAACTCCCCATGCACTTTCCTGTCTCAGAAACAACTTTTTCAATAATCATAACTACATGGATTAATTTTCTTTGCTTTCAATTTAAGAACTTGAAGATGAATTTTGGTCATCTATGAAAACAATTAAATAACATATGCCAATATACTTTTCACAAAATGGAAATACAAGAGTCATATTAGATGCCACAAAGCAGCCAATTCAAAAGCCATTGGATGGCAAAGCTCATTGGTTTCAAATGTTTACGTAGGTTCTGCATCGGATAGACACATTATTGACAGATCTACTCTCCTGGGTTGTGACAAATTTTCTCCTCGAGATGGCGTCAGGGAATAATGCCTCGGGACTTATTTTCTGAACGTAGGATATGTTCGTTGTTCGCTGTCCGTTGTCTTCACCTTGCATATTAGCGTGTCTACAAATATGCATGGAACATTGAGCTGTCCTACAGTCTATACGAGACAAATGCCCCCGCTTGTGGGGCACAGTAAGACACATCTCTCACTTATCAAAGTAACAGAATTGACTCATACTGCCTCCACTATGTTGGGGCTTGGTCAGATAGTCAGAATATACTTTAACTGTATGCTAATGTCCAGCTGACTAACCTCATGTTTCCCTGGATCTGGGAGAACTTGAAATTTCTGTACAACCAATCACTTCAAGCTAAATTCTACAAACAGACCAATGATATGTCAAAAAGTTTACACCTAATGCAGAAAATTAATCAAATGACTATGCTGAATCATTGATAGCTTGGTTAACTAGATACATTGCATTGACAAACAGGATTCATTGATCTATTGATCAAGATAACGTATTCGGAATTATCCAGAATGGTCAATCAATCCCTGACATTGACCACAGTTTCATCTTCAGTACTCATGATTTTGTATTAAATCTAGTCATTTTGCTGTTCACACTTAAACTTCTATCTTGGATAATATCAGACACCTTTGAAAATAAGAGGTCCATGGGATACATTGCTCACCTGAGTCGCCTTGGCCCATATCTAAAGATTTAATAAACTTGAATCTACACAATGTCGGGAAACTGTCATATGAATTTCCACTTTTATGGCCCAGTGGCTATTGAGAAAAAGTTTTCTTAAAAGATTTTTTTCTATAGATTTCCATGTAAAAATTTAATTACCTATATTAACATAGTATATTAACAAACATTACATTTTTACAGAGTCTCAGGAAAATCACCCTCATCAATCAGCCTTACATCTCTGGTGACCGCTACTCTGCAATATGTCACAGTCTCAGGACAATTCCTCGTCAATCAGCCGGACTCTTCCAGTGACCGATACTCTGTAAAATTTATTCGCACATTAATCACAAATTGGCTTAATAACACCACTATATTATGCTTAAAGGGGCATAAAGACGATTTGGACTAAAAATTTCTAATCTTATTTTCCCATTTGCAATATTTATTATGTTTAACTGGGTTATTTCTAATAGTCAGTAAAACTTTAGAGGTCAATTCTTGAATTTCAAATGAGATAAAGCACTCTCAATTCTTAGTCATGTAAACAGGGCTCGTGCGATCTTTTCACGGGTTTTTTAAAGTTTGAAATTTAATTTATTTCACAAAATAATTGCATTGGATGAGCATTTAATGTAATATTCATGTAAACACCCGTATTTAACTATACACAAATATTTGCTGGATATGTGTGTCTGAAGTCTATATAGTGCTTCAATCACCGGGCTACAGAGTAACAAATGTGTCTATTCTTATACTAAGATAGTATCACCGACCTACAAAGTAACAAAGACGTCCATTGATACACTAAGATAGTATCAACGAGCTAAAAAGTAACAAATACGTCTATTGATACACTAAGATGGTATCACCCAGCTACAAAGTAACAAATGTGTCTATTGATATACTAAGACAGTATCACCCAGCTACAAAGTAACAAATGTGTCTATTGATATACTAAGACAGTATCACCGCGCCACAAAGTAACAAATGTGTCTATTGATATACTAAGACAGTATCACCGCGCCACAAAGTAACAAATGTGTCTATTGATATACTAAGACAGTATCACCGCGCCACAAAGTAACAAATGTGTCTATTGATATACTAAGATAGTATCACCGCGCCACAAAGTAACAAATGTGTCTATTGATATACTAAGATAGTATCACCGCGCCACAAAGTAACAAATGTGTCTATTGACATACTAAGATAGTATCACCGCGCCACAAAGTAACAAATACGTCTATTGACATACTAAGATAGTATCACCGCGTCACAAAGTAACAAATGTGTCTATTGATATACTAAGATAGTATCACCGCGCCACAAAGTAACAAATGTGTCTATTGATATACTAAGACAGTATCACCGCGCCACAAAGTAACAAATGTGTCTATTGACATACTAAGATAGTATCACCGCACCACAAAGTAACAAATACGTCTATTGATAACTAAGATAGTATCACAGGGAGTTTCAGTAAATCTTCATGTTAACTACTTATTTATTTATTTATTTATTGTTTATGTTTCAGTTAGAGAACTTTCATATTTAAAGGGTTTTTTTCCAACAAGTTCCGGATTTGAAAAAGCCTCCATCACCAATTTTATTCCTATCAGAAATTATAACAAAATGCCTCCCTCATCTGGTTTTGAGAAAATTGGCCCGAAAACCAGATAATTAATTTTACTGAATGTCGATTCCCTATTGTCACCCTGCCCTCCTCTGAGGGTAATGATTCATGAGGGGGGGGGGGGAGGTAAACCCCTGCTCCATTATTTCCCGTCCCTCTACATCCGCCACTGATGAGCAGCAATACGCTATCAAGAGTGTGATGTATTCAGTGTTTGTATGTGACATAATGACCTTTAAAACAACGCAAACACAGAATTTTCATTGTTTGTTTTTCTTTCTTGTTTTTAGAATTTTAATGTCTTCATAAGGTCATGCCAATTAAAGCAATATCAAATATATTTTTTCAAATCAAACCCAAACCCCGATCGAGAAAGTTTCTTAAATCCGAATTTCCTTACTTAAAATTGAGACGGGTGTTGGTATTTGCATCGAGGTAATTTAGTGAATTAATCAATCTCATCAATAATAATGGAATGATGTACGCAACTAAAAGTGAAATGAACTTTTTTCCCATAATTTACTTAAATGTAATTCATTTTTGTTTTCATACATTTGTTTTCACTTTCCCGCCTTCCTGAGTTTGAACGTTTAGAGAATCAATACAATATGGTATTACTAAACCCAAAGATCAATTTTATCATGTTGCATTTTTTACACACTACAGAGAAATGTTCTCAAAACTGCGTCCTATTAAAACTTTTCGCTATTTTTGAGTAAACCAGGGGGCGGATAATGTGATATTTCGGCGATATTCAAGAATCATTGAGCTACACTTCTTTCTGAGAACCCACCAAGGCGTCGTCATTTATACGAATATGCGAGTGGATCTAATTATCACAACTAAAGAGAGATAACTCTGAATAAAAATTTTCCACTTCAATTAGCCTTATTATTATTTTCATTTTAACGATGAATAATCGTTGACATCCCTACTTGGCATTTTTTTGTTGTTGTTTTAATTGATAAACAGAATTGATCAAATTGTCAGTTATGAAGTCAATCCTTCAGAAGCCCCTGTCTGGCAAGAGCAGAACCGACACCTGTAATTACACTCACGTATGTATTTTCTACATTTTAACGTTATTTAAAACGAACAGTGTGATTTTAGATTGATTTATTGATTGATTGATTATTGTTTAACGTCTCCCTCGAAAATATTTCACTCATATGGAGACGTCACCACTGCCGGTGAAGGGCTGCAAAATTTAGGCCTATGCCCGCCGCTTAAAGCCATTGAGCAGGGAGGGATCTTTATCGTGCCACACCTGCTGTGTAACGGGACCTCGGTTTGTGCGGCCTCATCCGAAGAACCGCGCCCATTTAGTCGTTCTTACGACAAGCAAGGGGTTACTCAGGACACATTCTAACACGGATCCCCACGGGACGATTTGGGTTGAGAAAACCAGCCAATTAAATAGTACACATGAAATATACAACATCATCATAATAACTGACTTCCCTTTAAAACATGAATGGAAATATGAATACATGTATTTGTGTAACTGCCTCGCTAGTGAATTAGCTTCTCTAGTGATATGGTAGAGTCTTTCTCTTGATCACGGAAGTTAAACAATGTCAGGTGAGATCAGCACTTGGCAGATTGACCGCTACACGTTGCACTTGTAACAGCAAAACTTGCAAATTCCTTTTAATCTTCATTGCCTGGATGAGTAGCTCTGGCAGTTAACGGGTCAACTGCTTATGTGTTGTCCAGCAGGCTTTTAATTTTGTAAAGATTACTTTCTGTTAAAATTGCATATTTTGCCTAAATAAAGTAAATTTGAAAGTTTTCAGCTGTACATATGTTTAACTTTTCATTCGTATAGAATTGCCCTAGGGTGTTATTTTTCTTTAAACTTCTCTGGTTTGTTATTTCTTCTTACATTTCTCTGATGTCTTATTTCTCCTTAAATTTCTCTGCTGTGTTATTCCTCCTTAAATTTCTCTGGTGTGTTGTTCCTCCTTAAACTTCGCTGGTGTGTTACTCCTCCGTAAATTTCTCTGGTATGTTATTCCTCCTTAAATTTCTCTAGTGTGGTATTCCTCCTTAAACTTCGCTGGTGTGTTATTCCTCCGTAAATTTCTGGTGTGGTATTCCTCCTTAAATTTCTCTAGTGTGTTATTCCTCTTTAAACTTCTCTGGTGTGTTATTCATCCTTAAATTTCTCTGGTGTGTTATTCCTCCTTAAATATCTCTGGTGTATTATTCCTCCTTAAATTTCTCTGGTGTGTTATTCATCCATAAACTTTTCTGGTGTGTTATTCCTCCTAAAAGGGACATCCATTAGCTGTCATTTTATCACAGAAGATTGAATTCAGTGAAAAGTGTTCTATATTTATAAATATTTCACTAATTACACCAGTATCTAAGTAGGTCCCGATCTGGGACTTTTAAAACGGCGCATTCATAAAACCTGTACACAGCAGTGATCATCGTCGGATCATACCTATCGTAGTAAAGTTCTTTAGTCGTGTGTAAACATTTAATGAGTGCGATTAGGGGAAACGAGGTATAAATTTAAATATCACCTGAAACAAACAGAGAGACGTACACATCGACATAGATAGAGTGGGTACAAGTCTGTAGTTGTATACTGTAACAGAGAGAGAGAGAGAGAGAGGGAGAGAGGGAGAGAGAGAGAGAGAGATAGAGAGAGAGAGAGAGAGATGAGAGAGAGAGATGTACACATCGACATACAGAGAGTGGATACAAATCTGTAGTAGTATACTGTAACAGAGAGATGTACACATCGACATACAGCGAGTGGATACAAGTCTGTAGTAGAATACTGTAACAGACAGAGAGATGTACACATCGACATACAGAGAGTGGATACAAATCTGTAGTAGTATACTGTAACAGAGAGATGTACACATCGACATACAGCGAGTGGATACAAGTCTGTAGTAGAATACTGTAACAGACAGAGAGATGTACACATCGACATACAGAGAGTGGGTACAAGTCTGTAGTAGTATACTGTAACAGACAGCGATATGTACACATCGACATCCAGAGAGCGGGTACAAGTCTGTAGTAGTATACTGTAAGAGACAGAGCGATGTAAACATCGACTTACAGAGAGCGGATACAAGTCTGTAGTAGTATACTGTAACAGACAGAGAGATGTTCACATCGACATACAGAGAGCAGATACAAGTTTGTAATATTTTTAATAATACAATAATCTTTTTATGGATCCTTGTAAATTTAATGAGTGCGATTTTGTGTAAAAAGTCATTGAGTGGGATTATGTGTAAAAATTCCATGAGTGGGATTATGTGTAAGATTTTAATGAGTTGGGTTATGTGTAAAAATTCCATGAGTGGGATTATGTGTAAGATTTTAATGAGTTGGGTTATGTGTAAAAATTCCATGAGTGGGATTATGTGTAAGATTTTAATGAGTTGGGTTTATGTGTAAAAATTCCATGAGTGGGATTATGTGTCAAAATTCAATGAGTGGGATTATGCGTAAAAAAATTTCAATGAGTGGGATTATGTGTAAACATTTAATGAGTGGGATTATGTGGAATATGTGGAACGACATATAGATTTGAATATCATCTGTAATACACAAAGAGATGTACACATTGGCATAGAAAGAGAGGATACAACACTGTAGTAGATATAATAATGCACTAGTCTGTTCATGAATCTCTGTGTATTAGCCGTAATACACAAAAGTTGACAATGGAATAACCTTCAAACAGTAGTGGTCTCCTTCACGCATCAATGGTAGAATTCACGTGTACATTTTATCAGATGTGAATTGAAGATCCCAAACATATATAATACTACACCAACTCAACAACCAAACATTAAAGGAAAAATGTTGTGATGTATTTGTTTTATTATCATTATTAATTTCCGCCTTGTAATCCGGGCTTTTTAATTTCAAGAATAAAAAAAACAACAGTTGTCCAAAATATGTCGTATAGCATATCAAAATGAGGGTCTCAATGAGTAGAGCTCGGCATGGGGGTGCTTCGGGGTCATTAAGTGCAATATAAAAAACTTGTCCAAAAGGTATCATGGGGCATATCACAATGAAGGTCGTAAGTCAGCATTTCGCAAATGCTCTGGTCGTTATAACGACGAAGCTCGTCAATACAAAGTAGCATTGGGTCAAATGATGTCTGACATGTTTCACACCGATTGTTAGGCCGTTCTTGGATAACTCCGTTTGCTTGATCAAAGTAAAGGGCTCACGGCGGGTGTGACCGGTCGACAGGGGGTGCTTACTCCTCTTAGGCACCTGATCTCCACCTCTGGTACATTCAGGGATCGGTGTTTGCCAAACTCTATTCTGTATTACTTAAAGACTATGTGAGATTGATCACCGATTGTTATCTTCACCTTCCACGTGATTGAGACATAGCGACATTCCTCAATAAATCATTAAAATGTGGGATTTTTCTCAGTTATATATTTTATCTAAATGCTTAAAACAAGAATTTCTTATATATCTATATTGATATTCCGTGATGCCAACAGAAACTAGAGATAATACATAGCTTAGAAACAATGTGACAACAATAGGAAAAAACAGGACAGAGCACAAACAGCGAGCTCGAGATACTAGCTCGATGTTCAAGCTGCAAATCCATGGCTTGTTTTATTACATGATACTTCCTTGTATTTTTTGTTTGCTACCGTCACCCGTCTTTCACGATGACGAGGTGAAATAAAACAAACACTGATGTAGAAATAGGTAGTTATTGCTCCTTTGTTAAGCACTCGGAATTTAGTGGTATAGTTTTTTTTCTTCAGATTTGACATTAAAATGAACAGTGTTTTCTGCTACACCACAGAACGCTTCACCTCGGTACGTAATGGTGACACTAAAGCTGTTGAAGTTTCTATTCTGTTTATGTAAATGTAGGGTTTATAAAAATCATTAGTTTAGAATTCTTATTTTTCCCTTTTACGTTTGGTGTACGTATTTTCAAATTTATAAGTGAAATCTAACTATTTTAGTTTTGTTTGACCTCTTTATGAAACCCTTACACACGCGATAGCAATTTTCAGCTTAAACACATCTTTCTTGTTTCGCTATGGCAGTGGAAGTTGGTTTCCACCAGGTATAAAATTTATGGTCAGATCTTGGAATTGCGCTTATTTAATTTGGTTATACTGGTCTCTCACTGATTTACCCATTGTAAATTAATGTCATAGAGTTTTCTCCTCATTTTCCAATTTTGTGTAGCGTATTTTATTGCTTGATTTAAAATGCAAGTAGACGGATCTGTCAACGTTGAATAGTGAGTGGGTTTGCAAGAATAGTTCTAAAATCTGAAGATTTTATTTATCGGTATGCACATTTGAAATCTATACAAGGTCCAATTCTCTATTTTGTATTGCTTATCAAATTGATCGCATTGATCACTGTTCGTTATCTCCACATTTTATACAACGTTTGGATTATAATAAATTGTGAAATTTGTAATGTTGTGTTTTAATTCGGAGCTCTATCAATTACCCAAGTTCAATCATCACGTATTCCATACACATAACCACGAACCGGTAGAGCTGATGGTAGCTAGGCGTCGCGATGAAGACTCATGAAGTGATCGAATTGAACATCCCCGGGAAGAGGTGGGTATATACATGTAGTAAGATGAGGAGGAAGAATACAAGATAATCCGATAACAGATATTCTCTCTGCTGTATATCATACATATCAATACAAATGTAGTCCGATAACACAGATCCCATCTACCGGATATCATAGAGATCGATTAATCCGATAACAGATCCTGTCTACCGGATATCATATAAATCAATTAATCCGACAGCACAGGTCCTGTTTGCCGGATATCATAGAGATAAATTAATCCGATATCACTGGTCTTGTCTGCTTGATATCATAGAATCAATTAATCCGATAACAGAGATCCTGTCTACCGGATATCATAGAGATAAATTAATCCGATATCACAGGTACTGTCTGACGAATATCATATATATTAATCAATCCGATAACACTGGTTCTGTCTGTCGGATATCATATATATCAACTATTTCGATATCACTGGTCCTGTCTACCGGATATCATAGAGATCAATTATTCCGATATCACTAGTCCTGTCTGCCGGATGTCATAGATATCAACTGAGTAAGATATTTATTACATGGTTAGGGTAGTTAATGGGAAAACAAATGTGATACATCCGATTCATATCAAACCTGCATTACTTGAGGGAAAACAACAACTTTCACAATTGAAAATACAAATTAGATGGAAATTGTAGAAAAACAAACACTGCCTATGGGTTCAGCAGATGCCTGTGGTACGGATTTTCTACGTGTTAAACCCAGTCTGATAAAATCCGCATCACAGTTCCCCGCACAAACCAGACCTTAGATGAATTATATGCCTTCGCATAAAACTATAAGATATCTTGGGGTAACGTTCGTAACAATATGGAAACATGAATTTGAACAGTTGCTGCGTCAAAATTGCGATGTTGCCAATGCCTTATTTGACGTTCAAAACCAACTTAATTGCGGAGAAGCCTTTTTTAGGGGGTGGTGACTAAACCCTTCAAATTGAAAGAAAGTGCGAAAATCTATTATTCAGATTTGTGTTCTTTCTACGCTTCCTTCAATAAATATCGTAAATATCTCTGCAAACACTCACAAGTCATAACTCGAATTTGCAACAGCATTACACTTTACTTTGGAATAGCCAAGGTCAAAGGTCCTCCAAGAACAACTACCCCCTAAGTTACCACATAAAATGAACGGTATACTAGTGTTTGCGTTATGTCAGAGTTACGAGGAGAACGGGAGACAAATATGTTGTACTTGCTCGGACGAGCAGCGCTGTATAACGGGGAACACATGTTTTTCAGATTATCAAAATGTTTAAAGTATACCACGTTCATAACGTCTCATCACAGGGGACCCAAGCGTTGATCTTCGCGAGGGGGGTCTTAAACTTAAAGGAGAATCGGGAGAATAGAGTCGAAAGAAGACAAATTACAGGGTATTAACACACCCAACCTCAATACGATGGGATTGAT
Organism: Ostrea edulis; assembly: GCF_947568905.1. Lineage (NCBI taxonomy): Eukaryota > Metazoa > Mollusca > Bivalvia > Ostreida > Ostreidae > Ostrea > Ostrea edulis. The sequence continues at coordinate 56,094,363 of NC_079171.1, forward strand.
AAAATGCCCGTTATAATATCCATTGCTGAATTACCCATACATTCCCTTCAGGGTAAATTTGAATAATGTACGACATTAAAGACCCGCTGGGCCAGTGTTAATAGTGGACAGGGCGATAAACCTGACTTTGGAAATTATTTATAGGTCCACTGCCGATCAAATGAAATCTAAGCTGATTATCATATCGTAAGGTGCATTTAGGGTGGATATAAAAACTACCTATGAAAGGAAATTAAATCTGTCGCATTCGTGGGTTTTTATTTTTACATCATACAAATTCTCATAATTTAAACTTCCATGCTAGATATTTTTTACAACCAATCGGAACAAAACATTGACACAAATCTTTTAAAGATCACTTGATACAAATTGTCTGATAAAGTTTATGATAGTTTTTAACATGAACAATACCATAACGTTTATTCTAAACGAGTGATTTTGATACCCTGCGTTCTTGTTACCCCCACAGTAATTCAGGTCTCACTTCACCGACTTCATCACTTCACCAAAATCTAAACTAGTCCTGTCCTAGTGGGACAAAACTTTTCTCAAATCGATAACATCAAAACACATTACTTTGCAACTCTTTACACGACTATTCCTCACTATAGATTAAAGACTAGACTTTTGACAACATAAACTGTTGTTTCCTTAACAAAAATTGAAAAGGCAATATTCCTATCTAGTGATCTAGTGATCAGTCATCCAAAACATACTTTGTTAAACGCCACTCTGATTCCAGGCACACATACTCTGAAGTTGAAATAGGAAATTTGCTAGAGTTCCTCATTGACTATATCTCCGTGGCCTCTGATGATCGGGCCTTCCAACAATTTGTTGAAATACCCCATGTGCACGAATTGTGTTTCTTTGCTAGCTGACCTGTTTTTATATTCCTATGAGGCAGGATTTATTCAAAAAACTGAGAAAGAAAAACATCCCTTGCTGTGATCTTCAATTCGACATTTAGGTATATCGACGATGTATTATCTATCAACGATAATAATTTCCAATCATATGTCGGTTCGATATGTCCCAGTGAACTCGCAATAAAAGACGCCACATAGTTGTCTTTTTCTTCTTCATACTTAGATATTTTATTAAATGTATATATTAACGGCAAACTAACAACTCAACTTTATGACAAATCGAATTATGTCAGCTTCCCCATCGTCAACTTCCCATATTTAAGAAGCAATATTCGATTATCACCTGTATATGGTGTTTACATCTTTCAACTGATTCGATACACAAGAGCTTGTTCTGCATAGGGTCAGTTTTTCAATCGAAGCAGGCTACTGACAAACAATTTGATGGTGCAGGGGTTCCAACAATCTCGTTTAAAATCAGCATGTCGCAAATTCGATGGTCGTTATAACGAACTAGCTTGCCAATGCAACCAATTTAACCTATCATTTGCTCAAATGTTGTCTGACGTGTTTCAATTGTTAAGGCTGTTCTTGGTACACTGATTTAGACTATGGATAACTCCGTTAACCTTATCAATATATAGGGCTCACAGCGGGTGTGACCGGTCGACAGGAGATGCTTACTCCTCCTAGGCACCTGACCCCACCTCTGGTATATCCAGGGGTCCGTGTTTGCCCAACTATCTATTTTGTATTGCTTATAGGAGTTATGAGATTGACCACCGTTCGTTACCCCGTAGCAGGGTGCTTCTCAGAATGTTTAAGATGTGGTTAGCATAATTCCTAAATATTTCATACACATATATTGAATTCTGTCTTTTGTACTGATGCTAGGTGAAGATAACGAACAGTGATCAATATCATAACTCCTACAAGCAATACAAGATAGATAGTTGGGCAAACACGGATCCCTGTACACACCAGGAGGAGTAAGCATCCCCTGATACAATTCAAAATATCTCGCCTCTGGATCCGTTTATTATTGTTTAATAAGCCTTGATTAATGAATTTCCATACATGACTCAATTTCTTTAGGATATCGTTTCATATGACCTTTAAAGTCTTTCTGGAAGCAACTTGTATTTACAATATGCAATTCAAAGTTTTCAGCGTGTAAACCCAACTTCAACATCTCAAAACAATTCGTTTATTTTATGAATATCGTAATATTGATGAGCGCATCTCTACTTCATTTAACTATAACAATTTAACAGCACATATTTGATTTTTTGGTACCTTTTTCATACACTGTAACATGTACCTCTTTATAGCAATTATAACAAATTTCATTTATTATTATCTTCAATTGCATGGGTTTGCTTCATTCTATATCTATTCAAAAGCTTCTACATGAGACGAAACAGATTCCGATCGATGAAATCCGAAAACAGGAAGGGAGGGGGATTCTATATACGAGGGCGGTTTTTCCTCCATGGGAAAAATTCTATACTGACTTTGTACATAAGGGGAAATTATATGCTGGGGCACCCCCCCCCCCTCCTCTAATGGGGGAATCTACCCCGGACATGTTTTTCCGGGGTAAAGTCTATGCGGGGGAAGTCTATGCTGCAACACCGGCGGTTCAAACGAGTTATCAGATTATCTAAATGTGTAACGTATATAACCTTCATAAAGTTTCAACACCTGGTGACCCAAATCTTGATCTTCGCGAGAAGTGAGCTGCCATTCTAACATTTTTTTCTTACAAATTCTCAAATTTAAACTTCCAGTCCATGTTAGATATTGTTGCAACCGACTAGAACAAATCAGTGACACAAATCTTTAAATCTAAAGTCACTCGATACAAATTGCCTGTTGGAGTTTATAATAGTGTTTAACATGAACAATACCAAGTCGATAATTTTAAGCGAGAGATACAAGATAACTCTTTTGATACCTTATGGTTATTTCTCGCATTGATATACATACGGGCTTTTTATTCATAGTACGAACGTTAGATTTAAAGTTTAAATCACTGCATGCAAGTCTTTGTCTTCTTTTAAAGGTCTTCTTTATCTAGGTGGGTTACGTCGGTTTGCTGGTTCAAAATACACCCACGGTCGCTCTGTTTGATCTTTTTTATCACACATTGACAATCTAGGTGAGGTACAATATATCCACTGTTCCGTTTAGTCTTCACACATTGAAAATCCAGGTGAGGTACGGTATATCCACGATGGCTCTGTTTAGTCTTCACATTGAAAATCCAGGTGGGGTACGATATATCCACTGTTCTGTTTAGTCTTCCCACATTGAAAATCCAGGTGAGGTAAGATATATCTACTGTTCTGTTTAGTCTTCACACATTGAAAATCCAGGTGAGGTACGATATATCCACGGTCGCTCTGTTTAGTCTTCACACATTGAAAATCCGGGTGAGGTACGATATATCCACGATCGCTCTGTTTGATCTTTTATCACACATTGAAAATCCAGGTGAGGTACGATATATCCACTGTTCTGTTTAGTCTTCACACATTGAAAATCCAGCAGGGGTACGATATATCCACTGTTCTGTTTAGTCTTCACACATTGAAAATCCAGGTGGGGTACGATATATCCACTGTTCTGTTTAGTCTTCACACATTGAAAATCCAGGTGAGCGATATATCCACTGCTCTGTTTAGTCTTCACACATTGGAAATCCAGGTGGGGTACGATATATCCACTGTTTTGTTTAGTCTTCACACATTGAAAATCCAGGTGAGCGATATATCCACTGTTCTGTTTAGTTTTCGCATTCTGTAGAGCTATTTCCTCTGATCTGATGTCTCCTTAAGTTTACAGTTTTCACAGATTGAAATTTGACGGAGATTATTTAATTGTTTCCGCACCACCGAAACTATACATGAAACATTGACGTCAGGTTTCCTGGCTTTTAGTTTTCCGGAAATTAGCGTTTTCATTCAGTGCCATCACAAAAAAACAACCTTCGATCCCCTATTTTCAGTGGCGGATTTAAGGAGCCTCTCCAAAACATTTTGAAATTTAAGGTAGATCATAGTCTCTTAGATAAAAATAAAAAATAAACAATAAGAAAATTCACTTATAGAAATATATGAGAATTTTTTTTTATATATTGTTACTTTTATTGGGAGAAATTAGATTCTATTAAAAAAAAACACACAAAAAAAAACCCAACAACTTAATTTTGTGTCATTTTCATCAGTTGTGTCAGTAAATTTATGTAGTCAAGAAAAAAGGAGAGATGTCTTGAAATTATTAAAAACAAAAAAGTATGATATATATTGTTTACAAGATACCCACTTTGTTGTAAAACAAGAATGGGGTTATGACAAATGTTTTTTCAGTTCATTTGCAACAAATGCAAGAGGTACTGCAATTCTTTTTAATAATTCATTTAATTTTACTTTACATAAAGAAAAAAAGATATCAATGGTAATTTTATTATATTAGATGTGACAACTGAAGATAAAAGATTAACATTGGTGAATTTATATGGGCCAAATAGAGATTCACCGGATTTTTTTAAAAATGTTGTAGAAAAAGCAAAGGATTTTGAAAATGACGATTATATTTTTTGTGGTGACTTTAATTTTGTTATGAATCCAAAGTTAGACTGTAAGCATTACAAAGAAAATACTATAAACAATCCTAATGCGAGGAGAACTATGATAGAAGCCATGGAGGAGTTAGATATTTTTGACATTTTTAGAGAATTGCATCCAGAAAGGCAGCGATACACATGGAGACATAAGAATCCTACAAAGTTAGCGAGGTTAGGTTATTTTTTAGTGTCAATTTCCTTGTAATAGTGTTCATGATTGTTATGTTGAAGCAAGTTACCGGTCAGATCATTCTATGGTAACTTTTTCTATTAAACTACAAGAATTCAAAAAAGGAAAGGGCTTATGGAAGTTTAATAACTCTCTTTTATATAATAAAGAATTTGTTGAACAAGTGAAAAAGACAATTAGTAACACGAAACAGCAGTACGCGATTCCAGTGTATACATTTGATAATATTGATAATATACCTGACAAAGAAATTTGCTTCAAGATTAATGATCAATTATTCTTGGAAATTCTTTTAATGGAAATAAGAGATCCTTTTCCTCATATCTTAAAAAAAGTAAAACCCAAAGAGAGGTGGAATTATCAGAAACTATAAAACAGTTAGAAGAGCAAGAAGGTGTTATAGATACACAGGATCTTGAAAATGCAAAGAAAGAACTAGAAACTATTCGATTAGAGAAATTAAAAGGGGCTATGATTAGATCAAAGGCCAAATGGATTGAAGAAGGTGAAAAACTTAGTACCTATTTCTGTAATTTGGAGAAAAGAAATTATGTTAATAAAATAATTCATAGAATCGAGAATAATGATGGTCATACTATTACCAGTCAAGAAGAAATATTAGAAGTGGTATGTGATTATTATGAAGAATTATACAAGAATAAAAATACTGAGGGGAATAAAAGGGCATGGGAGAATGATAATATGTTTAAGGAAGTCCGAAAACTGTCTTTTGAAGAAAGCCAAATATTAGAGGGGGAAATCACGTATAGTGAAGCCACTGACACTTTGAAAAGAATGAATAATGACACTAGCCCTGGTAGTGATGGTTTTACAACTGAATTTCTCAAGTTTTTTGGAAAGATTTAGGTCAATTTGTCTTACGATCTTTGAATTATGCATTTGTAAATGGTGAATTATCAAAGACAGGGTGTTATCGTCTGCCTTCCAAAGCCAAACAAGCCTAAACAATATTTGAAGAACTGGAGGCCTATTACATTATTAAATACAGTCTATAAACTTGGGTCAGGATGTATAGCCAATAGAATAAAAAGAGTTTTACCTAAGTTGATAAATGGGGATCAAAGTGGTTTCATACCAGGGATACATATATCAGAAAATACCAGGATGATATATGATATTATGCATTACACTCAAGTCAAAACTATTCCAGGTATGATCCTGCTTATTGATTTTGAAACAGCATTTGACACAGTGTCTTGGGATTATTTTTTTTAGAGTATTACGCTTTTTTTAATTTTGGAGAGGGCATACAAAAATGGGTAAAGTTATTTTACACAAATATTATGACAACAATAAACCAAGGTGGGAATTTATCAAGATGGTTTTTTAATAGGAGAGGCTGTAGACAAGGAGACCCAATATCCCCTTATTTATTTTTACTATGTGCAGAAATTCTAGCGATCAAAATACGAAGTAACAAACAAATTCAGGGTATACACATTAATAATGAAATGTTTCTTATAACACAATTTGCAGATGGCACTTCTATTTTCCTTGACGGTTCAAAAATGTCATTGGAAATAACACTACAAGAGCTTCAGGATTTCAAACTTCTGTCGGGTCTTGCAGTTAATTATTCAAAGAGTCAAGTTATATGGATCAGTAGCAAAAGGTTTTGTGGGGAAAAGATAGTGAACAACACGGAGTTGGTTTGGGGAAGTAAGACATTTCAAGTCCTGGGAATTGAATATGATATTAATTTGGAACAAATGGTTAAAACAAATTATAATAAAAAGGTCTTGTCTATCCAACTTTTATTAAATCAATGGAAAAGAAGAAATTTAACACCAATAGGACGAATAACGGTTGTTAAGTCCTTAGCAATTTCCAAAATAGTACATTTATTCATTTCTTTACCAACTCCTACGAAAGACATCATAGAAAAGTTAAATAAATTATTTTTTGATTTTGTATGGAAAAGCCCTGTGGCTAAGATTAAAAAAAAAGTAGTTACTCAAGAATACATAGATGGGGGTTTAAAAATGGTAGATATTGAAAACTTTGATGCAAGTATGAAAATTTCATGGATCAAAAAACTGTTACAAACTACAAGTACACCAAAGTGGCAGACGATTTTAGGAGCAAGCATAGATATCTACAAAATAATTAAATTAGAACCAAACTTTGCATTAAAAAACATTAAAACCTTTAACAATCATTTCTGGATGGATGTTTTTAAATCTTGGAAAAAAACTCTGCATATGTTTTGATAAAAACAATGCTACTAAAGAAATGTGTAAAAGTGTAATATGGTATAATGACAATATACAAGTAGATAATAAACCTATTTTTTTTAAATGAAAATGAATTTTTTTTGGTAAACTCATTGATAAATGAGAATGGAACATTTTTATCATATGATCAATTTACAAATATTTATGTTGGGGTGCATACAAACCTTTTAGAATTTTTTAGTGTATTACAAACAGTTAAGAAACATTGTAAAAATGTTGCTCTTAATCATTTGAGCAAAGAAGATGAACCTATTATGCCATTACATATTTTACCATTTGCCTTTGTTAATGCTGGAAATAAGAAAATATACAAGATTTTCAATTACAGTGGTGAAACACCAACAGGTCAAAAGAAATGGAACAAAAAATTTACAATTACAGACCAGGAATGGAAAAAAATTAATCTAAATGTTTTTAAATTTACAAATGATAGAAAAATACAGTGGTTACAATATAGAATAAACCAAAGAATATTAACTACAAATACTTTTTTGAAAAAAATCAAAATAATCAATCATGACATGTGCAGTTTTTGTGTTAGAGAAAAAGAAACACTAGAACATTTTCTATATGAGTGTGAAAAAGTGCAAAATTTTTTATGCATTGTTTATAATTGGTTTTTTGAATCTTTTACATTTGATATTGTCACAGATAAGAAAGCATTTTTACTTGGCTGTTCAGAGAATGAATTGATTAATATCATAAATTTTCATTTGAAACATTATATATATTCTTATCGATGTAAAAAAAAAAGTCCACTGCTTTTAGTAAAATTTAAGAATATCTGGATAAATGTATATCATATTGAAAGACACATAGCTCTTAAGAAGAGCTGTATAGAACTATTTGAGGGAAAATGGAAATTGTTTAAAAAACTGAATGAATGATTTTATATTACATTGTGTATAAGAATATTATAGGCATAGATGCTACATTACATCAGCATAATTTGTGCATGAATATATATTTCTACTGATTTTGATACCAAAATGTTCAGACTTTTAGATTGTGCACAGGGTAAACAAAACAACATCACCTATGTTGGCAATTATTTCCCATTATTTTATGTATTTGTTCAGCAGCCAGAGTAACTTTTCCCTCTATCTTCTTACTCTTTACTTCTATCTTTGGTATGAAAGCCTATCATTAGTATGAAAGTGAGTGTTTGTGTAAATAGCATCGAGTCCCCATACCCGCTGGTCAGGTTGGGATGTAGGGGCAGTTGTAAAAATCCTGACTAAAAGAATTGAATAAATGTGTTGAACAACAACAAAAAAAAAAATTCTGCATCCGCCCCTATTAAATTGTAAACTATATCCTACGGGTCATAATTTGATCAAACTTAAATCCGCGCTTTCTGTCCATGTTCTAATATCAACTGCAATTCGGTAGTACTGTTCCTATTGAGAAATTCTTTATAGTGGGTCCTTTTCTGTCCCGTAAGATACTTGTTTCGCCTATTGTGGTCCATCCTTACTCCTTGGGGGCCATGATTTGAACAAACTTCGATCTGCAGTACATCTAGATGCTTTAATATTGAGATTGTTGGAACCCCTGCAGCATCAAATTGTTTGTTAGTAGCCTGCTTCGATTTAAAAACTGACCATAAGAAGAACAAGCTCTTGCGTATCAAATCGGATGAGAGATATAAACACCATATGTCACCTGACCATATGCAAGTGACAATGAATAATTTCTACATAAAACAAGAGGTACTGTGGGCAATGGTCACCCCCCGCTTACCCCAATATCCCAAAGGGTGTTGTTAATAGGTATAAATTACCTCTTTTCTGAGTGTAAAAATATGGTATGCCCTTGTAGAAGAAAATGGAAGATATAGTCGGAACACAAATCTATGGCATAAACCTATAATTTTGACCTTCAGATTAAAGGTCAAGGTCATAAAGAGGTCATGCATGTACATGACACATAGTCTCATGGTGATACACCCATGTCTTATGGTATGACAAAACCCTATAATCAATTTTGACCTTGAGGTCAAAGTTCAAGGTCATATAGAGGTCATGAAGGTACCCGACACATTGTCTCATGGTGTGTGAAATATGGTATGCCTATGTCAAAGAACAAAGAAGTCATGGCCCTGACACGAATCCATTGTAAAAACCTTTAATTTTGACCTTGAGGTCAAGGTCATATGGAGGTCATGAAGGTACATGATACATTGTCTCATGGTGATACACGCATGTGTCAAGTATGGTATGCCTATGTCAAAGAACAAAGAAGTTATGGCCTGGACACGAATCCATTGTAAAAAAAAAAAACCTTTAATTTTGACCTTGAGGTCAAGGTTCAAGGTCATATAGAGGTCATGAAGGTACTCGACACATCGTCTCATGGTGATTCACCTGTGTGCCTAATATGGTATGCCTAAGTAAAAAAACAAAGAAGTTATGGCCCGGACACGAATTTGCAGACAGACAGACAGAGTGATTCCTATATACCCCCCTGAACTTCGTTCGGGGGGTATAATTAATTATGGGATGTTGACGATGGAAAAGCTGATATCATCCCGTTTGTAATAAAGTTGAGTAGCGTTAATGTACCGTTAATATCTTTCAATAAAATATCAAAGTATGAAGCAGAAGTGGGCAACTCTGTGGTGTCTTTTATTTCGAGCCCACAGGGATATATCGATGTGATCCATTCGCGTGATCCAGCTCTTACCCACTCCCTCCGAGGGCGTGGTTTGAACAATTCTGAATCTCTTCTTATTACGGAAGCTTTGCATCAGATTTATGTTTTTTGGATAATTGGCTCTTGTAATACTGAAACACCATGTTTAAGAATTCCTGCATCGGGTTCAGATTAAGGTAACTCCGTACTTGCAGTTTTATCTGATACAAGTTTAAAATGTGTATTTATTTCCATTCATTAGAGTTACAACTAACAAATTATCAAATGAAATACATAGGTCATCACACTTTTTAAGATGAGAGACGTACATAAACAGAATCATATATCACCATCAGAAAATTGCAAATTTTCCTTAAACAGCGTTATTAAAATTCCATACAAACTATTTATGACGATATAGTAGCATTCATCACAATTTCATGAGACTGTATCTTCACAAAAATATACAAAATGTCTGTAAAAAATAAAGGAAATCATCACATAATAGACTTGATAAATAAATCAATAGAAACAGTGTCATTGCCCTTGGATTCAATATTTTGAAACGTATCATTGATTATTCATCTATAAATTTGACTTTTGAAATATTTTATTTCTAACAAGATTTTTTACAATAACTATAGGAAAAGACTCTAACAAAATTTATGTTCCTATCAGGCATAAATCTAAATAAATCATTGATTTTGCAAAATCTGATGACATCAGAGGAGGGTGGCATTACTTTAAGTGTTTGTTCAATTCAAGGTTAAAAATTCCTACATCGAATTCTGATTTCGTGTTTGTTTAATTCAAGGTGCTAACGTTGTCCCGATACTTTTAGATTTTTATGTTTAAATAAAACAGAAGTGAATTGTCCATTCTTCAAACGTGATCAGATTATAACTCTTGTAAAATGTTATTTTTAAGAATATGCCCGTGTATTTTCACCATTACCCCTATTACATGTAGTGTGAATGGGCGGATCCAGGACTTGCGCTTACGGGGACGCCACTTTATAAGGCAGGGAGTCTGGGGGCTGTTCTGAGACCCCCAGTGGGTCCAGGCAAAGCCCTAGTGGGGGCCAGGGGCGAAGCCCTCAGAGGCTCCTGGATTTTACAGATTTTATAGGACTTGAAATATGTCTCCCATCTAAGTCATTTGTAATATTTTCTATCATTTTTAATAAAGTGAAATTAGTAAAATAATGCAAAGTTTAAGGTTTTAGGAAAGCATTAAGTTCTCCCAATAAAGTAATTCAAGTAATCAAAAGATTTTGTCATTTATTTCTCCGGGAGTGGAGGAAATTATTGCTTCTTTTATCGTTTAGTATATTTTTCTAAACAAGACACCAGGATTTACTGTAAATTTGAAAATTTTAGGGGGGGGGGGGGGTGGGTGGGTCTGAATATACTAATTCACATTCAAATCAGGAGTTGCCTGTAGTACACATTATTATCAAACAGTACATTTAGGGATATTTTAATGACGAAAGGATGGTTGGAAAATTAAAAGGAAAATTTTCAAAACCAGGTATTCTCAAAAACACAATATATATAGTTTTTGTAATCGTTGGAATTTTTGTCTCAAAATGCTAAAAAAAAAAAAACATATCAGGGAGGGGGAGAGGGTATTGATAGTTTGTCTTTTTTTCAAAAACTCCACATTTATCATGCTTATTTAGCCTGTAGCACATTTTCACACACCCTGCAAGGTGACCATGCCCACAGCAAAACTCCTAGATTGATTGATTGTATATTGTTTAACGTCGCTCTCGAAAATATTACACTCAGATGGAGACGTCACCACTGCCGGTGAAGGGCTGCAAAATTTAGGCCTTTGTTCGACGCTTATGGCCATTGAGCAGGGAGAGGGGTCTTTATCGTGCCACACCTGCTGTGACACGGGACCTTGGTTTTTGCGGTCTCATCCGAAGGATCGTCCCACTTAGTCGTCTCTTACGACAGGCAAAGGGGTACTAGACCTATTCTAAACTCGGATTCCCACGAGATCAAAGCTCCTAGAAGCTGTGTCTAAAGGCAAATAACACACACCGTGGGACACGGAGAATCTCCGTGGATTGTGCACTGTGGGAAGTATAAAACTCGTGTCGTGTTTAGTAGGTCAACAACATGAGAGTATATGGGGGAGTATGTTTGCAATGAGAACAGTTTCTCTCCCGTTTACATTTTCTGATGCGAGGAAGTCTAATGCGCTTATTATACACCCTCAGCAGTACAGCGTATTGCCCGCACTCACCAATTTAAAATCGCTGGTTGAGTCTATCGATCACAGAGAGAGAGAGAGAGAGAGAGAGAGAGAGAGAGAGAAGGGGGTCTGATAAATTTTTACGAAAGAGACAAATACATAAGACGGTGCAATCTCCGTTCGGTATCTCACAATTTGCTACAAAGTGTTGCACAAATGGCGACGTCATGCAACAAAAATATGAATGCAATAGAATTAGATAGCGTCGCCATTCGTGTCGTATCAGAACAGCTCTGCTTAGGAGCAGGCACGTAGAATCAGGGACAATGCCCCAATTTATGACAACGATCGTTTGCTGTTTTTTTTCTTGAATGAAGATCTATCATTAGGTAACTCCCCTCTACTATTTCTGAAGGACATCCCACCATTTATTTCAATTCCAAACAAAATCTAAATAAAGATTTAAAATGAAAATAAAAAATGTTAGGATCAGAAACATTTTGGAAATATTTTACCCCATATTCACGGTAATGTTTTTCTTGCTTCTACTCCCGATTCGATGCGTTAAAAATTCCAAATTTTCAACAAAAACCGCTGTAGTTTCACCATTCAGCTGCGAAAGTAATGCTACAATAACGTCATAGGCGATTTGTTAGAAGCATTTTCCTAAATAAACTCTCATTTCCTAGAGGGGCCTCAACTTACACCCCGGATCCTGACTTTTAACTTCCCCGGGTCCTGACTTTTAACTACCCTGGGTCCTGACTTTTAACTTCCCCGGGTCCTGATTTTTAACTACCCCGGGTCCTGATTTTTAACTACCCCGGGTCCTGACTTTTAAATACCCCGTCCTGACTTTTAACTACCGCGGGTCCTGAATTTTAACTACCCCGTATCCCGACTTTTAACTACCCCGGGTCCTGACGTTAAACTACCCCGGGTCCTGACTTTTAACAACCCCGGGTCCTGACTTTTAACTACCGCGGGTCCTGACTTTTAACTACCCCGGGTCCTGACTTTTAACTACCACGGGTACTGACTTTTAACTACCCCGGGTCCTGACTTTTAACTACCTGTAGATACTCACACAACACTACGATTAGTCATGGACCATCTGTTGTTTTTAACGTTGCATCTTTATAATTCTCAGTAAAACATGTATTCCCTATGGTGGCCCCAGCCTATTTCATGGAGGGGGGGGGGGGGGGGCAATCTGGAGAAACAAATCTGCACTACCTAGGGATTAACCATGGTTTTCGTCTACATTTGAAAAGAAAATTCTAAACAAAGAGATGTTTGTAAACCACATATGTCCCCCATGGTGCAAAATTGAAAAGAGTGATACATACACATCATTTAATTGATGCATGTAGTAGTATCATCAATTCAAAATACTGAGCAGACAATATCTTCCTAGATGTCAAGAGTGGATTGACCATGTGACCTAAAACTCAATAGGGGTCCTCTACCTCTTATGTTGTACCGCTGTACCAACTTTGGTGTCAATCAAGCAAATCATTCTTAAAATATAGGAGACAATATATTACCATGTCCAGTTCAATCACTGACCTTGGACCATGTGACCTCAAAATCAATCGGGGTCATCTTCTCCTGAAAATGTACCAGTGTACTAAGTTTGATGTCCGTCAAGCAAAGGGTTCTCAAGATATTAAGTGGTCAGTATATGACTGTGTCCAGTTTGACCCTTGACCTTGGACCATGTGACCTCAAAATCAATACGGGTCATTCTCAAGATATTGAGCGGACAGTATATTTCTATGTCCAGTTTGACCCTTGACCACATGACCTCAAAGTCAATAGAGGTCATCTTCTCCTGAAGATATACCAGTGTAATAGGTTTGATATCTGTCAAGCAAAGGGTTTTCAAGATATTGAGCGGACAGTATATTCCTAAACTATTTATGAAATAAAACTCACACACGCAATACAGGATCATAAGCTCTCATGCGTGAGTGCAACAGAAGTTTAATCATACACGTGTAAATGTACATAGATATCCGGAGGTTCATTGTTCCACTCAACTCAATCTACAACAGAAAAAAAGAGTATATAATACAAAAACATGTAACGTATTTCATGTCATTTCCTCACTAGAGGGCGCATGATGCAAGCTTCACTCACACTTCAAAACTACACAGGTAATTTAGCTATTGTTTACCTGTACACAGGTAAGCTTTGTATTAACAGGGAATGAATAATATGTAAATGAAAGCTTGAGTGACGAGCCCTCTCACTGATAAAAAAGAAATAGCTGGCGTGTGGATTCAAATTGTTGAAATTTAAAACAAACTTTGAGTGCCATTAAAACGACAGGAACACTTCAATCCCGGATATATGGTTTCCGATAATTTTTAATAAGCTCTATGTTTACATTTCCGAAATCAAAGTCGCATATCATTTCAACACACAGTCCGTGGGGATTCTAGAGAGAATAGATCTCTAGTACCCCTTGCTTGTCGTAAGAGGTGACTAAATGGAGCGGTAATTCGGATAAGAACGCAAAAACTGACAATAAACAGCAAAGATCCCTCCCTTTTCAAAGGTCATAAGCTCCGAGCTTAGGCCCAAATTTCGGTGCCCTTCGTCGGCAATAGTAATTCTCTATACTATACGAGTGAAAAATTCTCGAGAGGGACGCCTACACAATATACCCCCCCCCCCCCCCCCCCCCAGAAAAACAAAATTAGGTGAAAGGCGAAGACAACAAACGGTGATCAATCTCATAACTACTATACAAGCAACACAAAATTGAAAATAGAGAGGCGTGCAAACACGGACCCCTGGATATGGCAGAGATGGAATCAAGTACCTAGGAGGAGTGAGCATCCCCTGTCGACAGGTCACACCCGCCGTGAGCCCCATATCCCTGATTTATCCGTAGTCAAAATTAGTGTGCCAAGAACGGCCTAACAACCGGTATAAAACAAGTCAGACAGCATTTAACCCAATGTATTATATCTCTGCACATGTGAGAATCTCCTTAAAGTCTGTAAAATTCTGCTTAGCGTGTTCAGTTTATTGTCAGTATAAAGGAAACTCTGTAAAATTCTGCTTAATATATAGGTAGTGATTGTTCCTTCACTAAGCGCTCAATGGGACTTTGTTTATTTCTGTGAAAGTCACACGTCACTCACATACATGTAAGTTTGTTTGGAATTTTACACGGGATAATAGCGAGAAGAAATTTACAACGTCGCGCCAGCATAGTCTTTGGCACGATAAACAACCCTCAATGCAAACTAGTCTTTGGCACGATAGAAACCCCTCAATGCTACGTCCGTAAGTGCTTCACCTAAATCAAGTGTTGTCTCTATATAAAACTTTGTCCAAACTGAGACAGTAGTAGTTATTACATGTACTATATGAACACCCCCCCCCCCCCCCACACACACACAAGCACAATTGATATTGCGAAGTATTTTTGTACAGACTATAATGAAGGTATTTATACATACATTGAAACAATTCTATCTTCTGACGTAAATGTTGACATCGCTACCCAGTATGAACTAGTTCAAAATAAACTTTAAAACTCTATTTAAACAGATAGTGTATACAGGCTGACGCACCGCACAGGTATTTAATCACAGGACTAGACGGAAGGTCGAATAACAGGGAGGCCATGTTGGATTTTCAGGTAAGACAAAATATCTATCCATATTTTTGTGATCAATTAGATAAATCCCCTCATTTTCATAATAATCTTATACATTTCTGAAAAGAGGGGGGGGGGGGGATTCAATACATTCATGTCTGGTATATAAATGGTCGTAGTTCATATAACATACTGTAATTCTAGCTGGTCATGTGTTTCAACATATCTAAATCTTTAATCTAAATTCCCTACTTTAATTAACAGTGAACTCCTTATGACATCAGAAATGGACCCGTTCCGCAGAGCCCAGATTATCCTATTGTGTGACCTCTGTAAAACTGCCCACCTAGAGAGTCACTGTGAACGTTGTGATATAAATCTATGCCAGACCTGTGTTGGGAAGCACCTCTCGGATTCGTCTATAAGACACAAAGTCGTGCCCTATAAATACAGAAAGTCTCTTAACTACTCAAAATGTCCAGACCACGCCGATGAACTCTGTAAACATTACTGTGAGAAATGTGAAATTTCTGTCTGTTCTACCTGCGTCTCCTCAAGTAAACATGAAGGTCACGATATATCAGATATTCTGGAAAACCTCAGTGCTAAAACGGAAAGTTTACAGAAAGATCTGGACGAACTCGAGACCAGAATTTACCCGCGATATGAAGAAATGGTCTCCGATGTCCAAACTGAGAAAGCCGAGTTAGAAACAAATTACAGGGAACTGACAACAATTGCCGATCAACAAGGAGAAGTCTTACACCGGGAGATCACCGCCATTGTCAACCAGCGGAAATCCGACATTCAGGAGATAAAAAACAAACACCTATCTATCCTGAATAAAAATACAGCTGAAATCACACAGAAAATGGCGGAACTCACACAGATCATTTCCGACTTGAAATCAATCCTAAAATCAAATGACGTCTCCTTAACCTCTACTTACAAATCTAGGAATTCCGAATTTAGAACATTACCGCCTAAAGTCCGAGTTACAGTACCCAGTTTTTCTGCTCAGAAAAGAAACAACGATCAGCTCAATGAAATGTTTGGTTCTCTGTCGCCATTATCCATTAACACAGAACATGACGACACAATGAAGTCAGCAGAAGCTGTATCGTCTCCTCCAGTCAAACCACTGCTTGATGAGCCGCGCCTCACCGCCGCCATACACACTGGGTATGACTATCTACTCAATGTTAGCTGTCTGAGTGAAGATCAAGTCTGGACACGCGGGGATAACGAAACCATGAAGCTGCTCAACCTCCAGAGTAAACTACTGACATCAATACAAACCAAGTCAGGGAACAGACCAGGGGACATAGCAGTGACACGGGACGGAAATCTTGTTTATACTGATTATAGTGATAACACCGTGAACTTAATTAAGAATAAACCGATACAGACCGTGATCACACTACAGGGGTGGTACCCTCTCAATGTCTGCTGTACCGCTTCTGATGATCTCCTGGTTACCATGATCAGTGATGATGAAACACAATCCAAAGTCGTGCGTTACTCTGGCTCCACACAAAAACAAAGCATTCAGTTTGATGATCAGGGTCGTCCTCTCTATTCATCTGGTCGTTACACTAAATACATCAGTGAGAACAAGAACCTGGATATCTGTGTGGCTGACCGTGGAGCTAGAGCAGTAGTGGTGGTCAATCAGTCAGGAAAACTCCGATTTAGATACACTGGTCATCCCTCTAATACCAAGAAATCATTTGATCCAGTCGGCATCACTGCAGACAGCCAGAGTCACATCCTGACAACAGACATTAACAATCGCCTTATCCACATCCTAGATCAGGACGGACAGTTCCTCCGTTACATTCACTGTGATTTAGAACGTCCTCGTGGTTTATGTGTGGACATCAGAGACAACCTCTTTGTGACTGAGTTAAACACTGCTAAAGTGAAGAAAATCCAATATCTCTAAACACAGTGTTAATTACATGTCTGAAACATGTTCATTACATATCTTTACAGTGTGTGTTAATTACAACATCATGTTAATTGCATCAGTTTGTTAATTTCAACCCTGTGTTAATTACAGCCCTGTGTTAATTACAGCCCTGTGTCTGTGATGTGTAATTAACATGTACTTCTGCTAGCAAGTTTACTGAAAATAAGTCCCTCACTGGTGTTTAGCAAAACCTGTATTATGTTTAGTAAAACATCATTAATCTTAGTATACTAATTACTGATCCAAATGTGTTACTAGTTAATTATCTATTTATTTACAATCTTTTGTAGACTAATTTGACTGTGTTACTAATTATCTCTATACAAACTTTTGTGGACTAATTTGACTGTGTTACTAGTTATCTATATACAACATTTTGTGGCCTAATTTGACTGTGTTACTAGTTATCTCTATACAATCTTTTGTGGACTAAGTTGACTGTGTTACTAGTTATCTATCTCTATACAATCTTTTGTGGACTAAGTTGACTGTGTTACTAGTTATCTATCTCTATACAATCTTTTGTGGACTAATTTGACTGTGTTACTAGTTATCTATCTTATCAAATCTTTTTAAGAAACGTGAATAATTGTGAAGTGTTTAGAAATTTTATGTTTTCAGTGTTTTGTGTGCAGCCTTGAATTATAGTACATCCACAACACTTACATATTATTTGGATGTGCTTTTTTAGTGTGATAAACTACTAACTGACATTTTTCCTTTTGTTAATTATGTATTTCAATATGTATTTTATTTTTCTATGTATATATATTAGATAAATATGATACAGAGTTCAGTCTTACATTATTTCTGAGTACTTAGATTTGTAGTACTGTAACAGAGAGTGGCCCCAAATGTCCGGTCTTCATCACAGATCTTCAGATTCAAGGTCACAGTCTTCTGTTGACCATCAATAACATCACGACACTCCACAGTCCTACAAAAGCAACACAGACAAAGTGTATTCATATCAAACCGAATTGTTTGTAATTCAGAACTAGAGTCCAGTCTATTACATTGTGTATATAGTTTGATTTAGAATTGAATCCAAGACCCCTTTACAACTAGTCACGAGACCCCTGTATTACTTGGTAGGTGCTCTAACCATTGAGCTATTGTGACCGGTTTATCCGAGACCGCTGTATTTCTAGCCAGGTGCTCTAACCACTGAGTTATCATGACCAGTCTATCTGAGACCCCTGTATTACTAGTCAGGTGCTCTAACCACTGAGTTATCATGGCCAGTCTATCGGAGACCCCTGTATTACTAGTCAGGTGCTCTAACCACTGAGCTACCATGACCAGTCTTTCTGAGACCCCTGTATTACTAGTCAGGTGCTTTAACTATTGAGCTTCAGTGACCAGTCTATCGGAGACCCTTGAATTACTAGTCAGGTGCTCTAACCATTGAGCTATTATGATTGGTCTATCTGAGACTCCTGCTTTACTAGTCAGGTGATCTAACCACTGAGCTACTATGACCAGTCTATCGGAGACCCTTCTATTACTAGGCAGGTGCTCTAACTGAGCTATCCATAAAACTGATTTCTATATGATCCATGGATATCAGTCTGGATAGCTCAGTGGTTAGAGCACCTGACTAGTAATACAGTGGTCTCAGATAGACTGGTCATGGTAGCTCAATGGTTAGAACACCTGCCTAGTAATATAGGGGTATCCGATAGACCGGTTACTGTAGCTCAATTGTTAAAGCACCTGATTAGTAATACAGGGGTCTCAGATAAATTGGAAACATTGCTCACATTTAAAGATTTTCTCTATATATTTCACGTGTAAAACTTTCATCCCATATTCTGGCTCCAAGTTACCCCAGGGGAACATGATTTTGACAAACTTGAATCTGCACTATGTCAGAAAGTTACCATGTAAATTTCAACTTTTTGGCCCAGTATTTCTTGAAGAGAGAATTTTAAAAATTTTCCCTCAAGGGCCTGTATATTCACAAGGAAAAAATTGATCCCCTATTATACCTGGGGCCACGATTTTAATTAACTAGAATCTGTTATATGAATTCCCACTTTCCTGGCCCAGTGGCTATTGAAAGAAAGGTTTTTAAAGATTTTGCTATAGATTTGCATGTAAAAATTTTATTCCATGTTGTGGCCCCACCCAACCACCACTGCGTGAAAAAATAGCTTTACAAAGCCAGTAAAGATGATGTAAATTGTAAATTTACATTACCTGTAAATGCCTTTACTGAAAAAAGTCAAAGTTCTAAAAGGTAACCTTTACGATAACTTCACTTAACTTAAATATGATGTAATGTCCCACTTTTTCTTGACTTTACAAAACAGTAAATTTGATATTTAATAGCATTAAATATATCATTTTGTGCACATTTAACTTAATGTTTACAAATTGTAAATATATATTTTGATCACCTTTAATTACTCAAAATGTCATATTTATATACATTAAATATTATCTTTTCTCTGCCTGAAGTACATTTCATTCTATTCTATTGGTATATCAGTCTGGCATCTCTCCTCGTCTTCCTCATAAGCAGTTCTTTAATCATCCAATAGACAAAACGCAAGACTATAGCAGGTTATCTTTTCTTTTAATACAAATTAATAATGCAACAAAACATTTGAAGTAAAATAAATTTAAAAGGGACTACTGCTGTACAAAATATTTCCCATACAGTTCTTCTAGAGAGCTACACATACTGCAGCTGACAACTTAACAGTGACAACAGGAAATCAATTTCAAAACAAGTATTGATTTACATATTAACAATTCAGGGCATACATTTTCTATAAGTTTGAACATTTCTCACCTGGTCTGTTATGATTTAAAGCTAAAAAATCACAGTTATTTACACTATATGCATCACATGTATCTGCATGCATGTTAAATTTCAAAAGTAAAATTTATAAATTAAAAAAGTTCTCTTTTTTACAGAGAAGTCAAAAATGTTGATTGCACATATTTGCTACGAATACTTCACTCAATAATTCTCTTAAACTATAATTTTCAAATTTTTCAAATTAAGATAAAACACATATGGATAATATTAATTTACATGTTTAAAACGTTTATATACAGCATCAACATAAACAAAAATTAATATTAGTTCATTTAAAAATCCAGGAAAACTCCTCTTCAAATTCTGGTGTTGGCTGTTCTTTTGCTGAACCTTTTGTTCTCTTTTGAACGAGTCTCCTACTCCGGGGTGGACATGTCCCTAAATATTTCTTGTCCAAACTGTCTTTCACATTCTTCCAAGTGTCACTTTCCCAGGAGTATGGGTGCGAAATAAAGCCATCTGCTCCTTCTTCATCACTTGACATATACTTATATGATTGTTTATGGCTAAGAAACTTTTTCACCGATGTTCTCTTCTCCTCTGTCCAGTTCTTCTTCTTTTCAGTTGCAATTTAATTTCTAAGGATTAAAACAAATCCAGTTTCAAATTAAACATTAAGCAATTAAATCATATTTGCAAACGTTGTTATTTTGACAATGCATGTTGACAATCATAATGTATTTATTCTCATAAAATGACAAAGTATGTTGCATAGAAAACAAGAGGCCCATGGGCCACATTGTTTGCCTGAATTACTATGGCCCTTCTGTTCATTCCTATCTTTAACTTTGGTCACACATTATGCCCCCGCCCTACCATCAGGGAGGGGGGAGGGGGTGTCATGATTTGAATAAGTTTAAATCTACACCTCACGAGAATGCCTCCACGTAAGTATGACTAATCGCTGTTCTTTAAAATAAGATTTTTATAATTTTTCATTTATATCCAAATGCAAAACTTTGGCTTCTTATTGTGGCTCCACCTTACCCCCGGGGGTCATGATTTGAATAATTTCGAATCTATACCTCCTCAGGAAGTCTTCTCATTAGTTTCATCTTTTCTAATTCATTAATTGATGAGAAGATTTTTTCTATACATTTCTGAATGTAAAACTTTGATCCTCTATTGTGGCCCGAGCCTACCCAGGGGGTGGTAAGGATTTGAAATTTTTTAGAATTTACACTTCCTCAAGAAGCTTTCACACAAGTTTCACTTTTTCTGACCCAGTGGTTCTTAAGAAAAATTTTAAAGATCTTTTCCAATATTTTAAAATGCAAAACTTTGATCCCATATTGTGGCCCCACCCTAACCCCAGGGGTAATGATTTGAACAATCTAAAATCTAAACTTCCTTATAAAGCTTCAAAAAAGTTTCACCGTTTCTAACCCCAAGGGTATTGAGAAGAAGATATTTCAATTTGAAACTTTGATCCCCTATTGTGGTCCCACCCTTACCCCGGGGGTCATGATTTGAACAAATAAGAATCTACACTTCCTCAAGAAGCTTCCACATAAGTTTAACTTTTTCTGCCCCAGTGGTTCTTGAGAAGATTTTTAAAGATTTTTCCTATATATTTCAATGTAAAACTTTTATCCTCTATTGTGGCCCCACCCTTATCCTGGGGTCATGATTTGAACAATTTAGATTCTACACCTCCTCATAAAGCTTCCACGCAAGTTTCATCTATGGCTCTGTGGTTCTTGAGAAGAAGATTTTGTAATGATCCCACCCTAATGTTGCTTTTCCCTGAATATCTCCCCTTGTAAGGGGGCTGGCCCTTCATTTGAACAATTTGAATCCCCCTTACCCAAGGATGCTTTGTGCCAACTTTGGTTAAATTTGGCCCAGCGATTCTTGAGAAGAAGTCTAAATTGTGAAAAGTTTACAGACGGACGGACGGAGAGACGGATGGATGCCGGGTGATCAGAAAAGCTGACTTGAGCTTTCAGCTCAGGTGAGCTAAAAATTACAACATGCGCATAGTCAAATTTAAGAGGAGTAACGATACAGTATTACATTGCTTGTATTAATAGCAAGGTCTCACAATAGTGTAGCATATTTATCCTATCATAAAGTATGTTTTGGGATACAGTAAAAGTTATATTAAATTTCATTGTCTTACTTAGAAATTTACATCTGATCTAACAAAATTTAAAAATCCATAATAGCAAAATGAAATTTGGAGGTAAGCAACAGTAAAATATTAAGTAAATGTAGCATGATTTAATGGTTTACAGCTGTATTGTGATACATGTTGTACTGTATGACCATGTTGTGATATGTATCGTAATATTTTATTCCCTGCCATACTAGTACTCAGGCCTATTTCATTTACACGTGTGAAAAAAGATGTATAAATTACACAAAGGGCTAAGAAAGAAGTAAAACCTTAACAAGAAGTGTTAAAATTGTTAAAAGCAATATATACATTCAGTAATAACTTCTGATTTTTAAGGGGTTTTTTTTTGTGTGTTAAATTTAATGTAGACTTTCATAGTGGAATACCTCATTTTTTCTTTCATAAGATGCCTGACGCTGCCTATAAAGTTGGTCTTTGTTCTTTGCTTTTCTGGTGGCTCCTTCCTTCTTAGAAGTGAAATATCGCTTCACAGCAGCTATATAAAACATGTCTCATTGATTAATAATAATAATTATTATTACAAAATTATAACAAAATTTTAATCTATCTGTGAGAGATTTTAAAAAAATTTTCTTCCAATAACTTTTATGATTTATTGATCAATAATACAAATGTTTATGTACTTTCATAACTTGATACAAACAATTTTAAGGATTTAAATTAAAACAAACTTATATCAAAAAGTCTTTCTTGATGAAACAGGGATTATCAGATGCAACTTTTTCAAAACAAAATTAATATTCAACTCCATGCGATTAATTTTTTTTCAATATGGCTACTGTTAATCCCTGTATGAATATGGAAAGCACTTTACCGTTTATATGAATGCAATGAATTAAAGCAAATGCAAGGTGTACCCTGAATCGATCAGTAAGTCTTACCATCTAAAACTTCATTAGACATATCTGGTGCAATTCCTTTGACACTTTTCTTTATGAAGTCAGTCATTTCCTTGTTTGCCTCATCATTGTATTTTACAAAAAATTAATGAAATCATTGAAAATTCATTGTAAGCTATTCAAATTTGACCACAGTGATTGAAATTTAGATATAATACTTTGAGAATATACAATTTTTTTTCAAGATTTAAAAATATACATAAAGAGAAACCAACCACTTTGAAATGAAATACATGTAAGTACAAGTACGTACAAGTTTTTTCCTTCTTTTTTTTTTAAATGACACATGTAATTTTCATATAACAGTGGCTGCATCACAAAAGAATGAATGACACTTTTTACCTTTTCTTGAAATCCCATTTCAATTCTCTGTCCTCTCCACATGCGTAAAATTCTTTTACGTTATTCTTTGTAAATATGTATGCATAATTTAAATATTGATCACTTAATTTTCTATGTCACTTTTTAATTAAACAAATATTTGAATACAAAAGTGTATGTACATTTTTCATGCACTTTATTTTGTTTCATGCTATTTTTCAATGTTCTGAACCTATTAATACAAATAAATATTACCCTTATTCTGTTTGGAACACTGATGACCTCCTGTGTTTCCTCCTTTCTTTTTTCAAATTCCCTCTTCAGGTCCCTAACTTCATTTCTTATCACCTTCATTGTGGAAAGAAGTTCTTTTTGTGTAGCCTGCATTTCTTTTAATTGTCCTTGGATACCTATGTTAACATCAAGAAAGATTTAAACAGAAAAATAAATCAATTTTCAAATAGAATTGTAAACAAAACATCAAAATGACTTATGAATGTACAAGGACATAGCGGGGATGTCTCCTTAATCATAGACAACTAACGACTTGAACAAAATGTAAAAATAAAATAAAAAGAAGAATAACTATTAACTTAAAATGCCATATGTACTAGATAACATAGAGAATACCCCCCTCTCTTTTCATACAAGTGTAACATTTTCTGAAGATGTCATGTTAGAGATCAGACAGTTACCTATCAAAGTTTCAGAAAATCCTACACTATCTCGTTTTCATTATCTTTTAACTTGGTTATTGTTAATTGTAGTAAAATTGATCAAGATCAATTCTTACCCTTACTGAAAGCACGACTTGGAGAAAATATTTCTTGGGAGTTTTCAGACTGGGAAGGTGCCTGAAGACCTCTAGGAGTTTTCTGTTCAAAGAAAGGAAATGCACTGTATTTAAAATATACCACCAAATGTTCAATAAAATTATGTGATAATAAATTCCTTACTAATCTACAGCTTTTAGTTTTAAATTTGCTAAGAGCTGTTCCGGTGAAAATGTACCCTCCCCAGGACTCCAGAAAATGTCAGGGGGTACCATCCATTTTTCTTGAAAAAAGGACTACCGTATGCACAGAGTTTATTTTTGCATACAGGGATCTGCGATCAGCGTTTTTCCCCCTTATATAACTGTTACGGTACCTATAAATGGTACCACTCAAAATCGACAGGACTAAAAGATATTTCAAAAATTAGTACCATTAATAGATGTAAATAATCCACTTGAACAACTCAACATAGAATTGATTGATGCATCCCCCCCTCCCCAATATAGGAAATGTTTGCTGTCTGGGGTTGGTAGATTTTTTACTGGAACAGCCCATATAAATTTAGATTTAAAAAAAAAGATTTATCTTAGATTTACATTTGTGTTGTCCACATTTTTATGTGATGCTTCTCTGGTTGGCTTGCTTGCTTTCTTCCGCGGTGATCTTCTTAAACCACTAGCACTGGACATCTAAGACACATACAGCCATATCAAATAACCAATAACGATTTAAAATGGAATATTAATCTTCTTAAACATTTACCCATAGTTAGTTATAATCTGCCACATACAAAGCAGTTTTTTGGAAAAAAATTAATTTACTTAAAAAGAAATCAAAGAATTTCAGAAGATATTAACTGTATGTATTTGTAAGTGACTATTTGAGTTAAATATTTTTTTCTCTTTTTTTATATAAAACGTTCGGGTAAATGTTTAATTAGGGCTCCAATTATAGAAGTACTTAAGAAACTAGCTTCTATGATAAATTACAGTAACTGAATTTCATCTTTCGATGAAAATGCTACGATAAGAACTGAAATTGATAGATAAGATTAATTCAAACCAGTACAGCTATGAATACATACTGCCCATGGCGAGGATGGAGTTTCAGCATCAGTTTCCTTGCCTGACTCTTGCAGTATTTCTCTTGTTGCATAACTTGGTCCTTTTCTAGGAGACCTCCGTAGAGCAACCACTCTTGATTTCTAAACATAAAACATTCAAATAAATGTTTTCTCGCTTTTCTCTGTTGCAAATTAAATAGTCTCTCAAGTATAAAATTGATATGCTAATTTTACATTCAATCCTTTCTAACTTTCCAAACATAATATTTACTCTACATATTTATTTACACATACATCATTAGTTCATTACCTTGACAGAAGTTGACGGAGTCTGTTCAGGCTCATGTTCTTTATTCATTGAACTCTGTACAAGCCTCTCACCAACGCTCTTGTGATAAAAATGAGAAATAATGTTAAGTGAATAATATCCTATTAATTTACCTAAAAAATGAGCTTAACAATACTTTATTTTTATATCTTAGAACACATGAACAGATATAAAAATTGAAATATAATCCTCCATAAATTTGTTAATAGAATTAAACAGCTCCTCAGAATGTAAGGAGGCTGAAGGGGGTCTGTCCTCTCCCCCTTTGGCAAGTACCAGTTGCCCTCAAAACACTACAATGAAATTACAATCCCTTCTGATTAATTTTCACCCCCCCCCCCATACAATTCATGTTTGGTAATAGTGTGAAATGCCTACTCTTCATAAGCAATATATAGGATGTTGACTGTGGGCTTTACCTTTTTTGTTAACATTTCAAATTCAATTGCTGTCAGATAATACAAAACTAACAATATACACAGTTTGAAGGGACTGGACCCCCCCCCCCCCCCCCCCAGCCACGCCAAAACCATCCAATTCTTAAAAATTGATTGACATGGATCTCTTTGTGGAGTCAACGAAAAATAAATATAAATAGTTTCTCTTTATTAACACTCAGGCAAACATTTTGGTGTGCTTCCATGACTTCAGTTTAATTAAGAAATGAATATAATGTTAGAATATTCATTAAATTACAAGGCTTCTAGCTGGCATATTTCATGAAGTGTGTTATGCGCCAAAATCAATCCTACAAAGCTATCAGAATGGCAGAGAGAGAGAGAGAGAGAGAGAGAGAGAGAGAGAGAGAGAGAGAGGGCGATTAAAATGAAAGGGCTTACAGTGAGGGTTGTTAAATTAAAACAAAACATTGCAGGTACATCGCTTAGTGTATTTAGTGTAAATTGTTTCCAGTGATTTCTTACCAGAATTGAGTCAGATTCCGACCCTGTGCATCGCTAGTTGGGGACAATGGCCTGAGAACGCGCACACGTCCAAGTGCTCTCCGGCTCCTTTTCTTTTTCAGTGGAGTAAGTGTCGTGCTATCGACATCACTACACTCTAGTGAATCTATTTCCGTTTCTTCTAGCTCTAAATGTAAACTCTCTTGACTCTCTTGTTCTTGTTGAGAGCCGCTAAAGTCCATATCCACACCCAACATTTCCATACCTCAGATTTGAAACTCCTGATCATGCCAGAGCGCCTTTTCTTTCCCGACCTCTGATTGGCTGTCAGCATCTCTTTCCATATCTGGCAGTACCAAACAGGCGTTCGTTTTCTAGTTCGCATTTCGAGAATATTATTATTCTTTGGTTTTTATTTTCAAAAAATATCCTTTTTCGTTAATTTTGTAGAAAATAGATTTTTGGGGTTTCGTTTCTGATAGACAGTTCGTTGTTTGTATATTCATTTAAGTTATTAAAATACAGCCACCACGGATTCATCGAATTCAACAACGATTAATTTACTAATATTCCACTAACTAAAGCGCGCTCAAACACTAATTAGACCAAAGAACAAAGAAAGAAGAGCTACAAGAACAAGGAAAGAAGATCTACCGAACATTCAGTTCCAATAAGATAGTTTAGCCGTGTAGAAATACCCCTAGACCTTATCTACGTAATTCGTAAGTACATTTGAAATCTTTTGTATGAGATGTATATTTTTCAAATGGAATATTTCTGACTTTTTTAGGGGGGGGGGGGTCTAGCCTCTAGGCCTATTGTTTAGAGTATTCAAAGTACAAGGGTACGTGTAACTATATCAAAGGAAAAAGTCTACATGAATGTGTTCAATAAACTAGCTTTGAAACTATAATAGATATAATTTATTTTGATTAATTATTTGTTTCGCTAATGGATTCAGAATTGGGAAGGGGGGCTCAGATTTTGGATCCAAAAGTTTTATTCCGCCTTTCCCACTTTTTTAGACACGGATAGGAAAAGATAAATTTTATGTGGGATTAGGGAGAATACTTGTATAAACAAATGATTATCTTTTTAAACATACAATTACTATATAAACTGTATTGTTTAACTTTTTCTAATTTTTTTTATTGTACATATTTTCATTCATTTTTAATGCATATATTGCACAGGTTAATCAAGAAGAGTCTTAATTAACCTAAATGCTATAAAACAAATGAACTATTAAAATATCTATTGTTATAAGCATTTGGGAACAGGTGGAATTAAGATTTTTAAAAACTGGGAATAGGTGGAAGACACTGGTCTGGACCTGATATCTTGGCATTTTTTCTCTTATGGGGTTTACAAATTTCTATCAATAACCGCCATACCCCCTCCTCCTTTAAAAATGACTCGAATCCATGTTATGTAAAGAAGTTTGTCATAGATAATATCTAAAGACTGCTTATCATGTACATTATTAAAGTCTGAATTCAATTTTTTTCCTATCAGTGGATCTCTTAACTTGTTACTTGTAGTAAATATGTACATTATAAATAAGATGGAACTTCAGTTTTTATCGTTGTTCATTGTATACAAATTTTACATATAAATCTGATTACAGAATATCATGAATTCTACCCCACCCCACTCCTGCAGGCAGTCTGGACAGTATTTGATGTAGATGCCTTAATGACTTTTGTTTCTCTGTCTCTCTGCAATAATTGAGAACTCTGTTGGATAGAAAGGGGGGGGGGGGGTAGGGTAAGAGGAAGAGAAATTCAAAACAACTGCAAAAGTTTTCAGATTTTGTTGTTAATTAATGAACATCATATACTGGCACATTGTGTGGGTCATTGTGTATGCAATAAACAAATTACAAAGACAAGAAGGTAGCCCCCTGCTGATCTTTCCTTCTTTGTTGTAAAGCTGTTATCTAATCTTGTGTGTAAATATATATCCTGCTGCTACAAAATGCAGAGGTCAATGAAGTGACAAATATGACACCTCTCTTACAATTTCCGAGAATATTTACACACAAGATCAAATCAAAACACTTTAAGCTAATGTAATTTTTATAACAAGCCCCCCAGTTTATTGGGGCATATTGGAATCAACATATCCATCTGTCTGTAGATATGATTATCTCCAGACATGTTCTTTCTAATGCATGTATTTGTCTGAAAATTTTGTACACTCAATATTCACCATATAAAGATGTGCACTGGGTATTTTCATCATGATTGAATAATTTCTCCTTATTTTACAGGTTGTTTTTTTTCATTTTTATAGACTTAAGGACGACAGACCTAATTCGAAATTTTGCACTTCTGCGCAGAAAGTCGCGCACATCGCTATTTACAGTCTCCGTGCATTGTGACGTCGCTGCAATTGTTTCATCACACTATGAACATGGGATATTTACGAACTGAAATCGAGACTGTATAATTCTTTCATTATACAAGCAATACATCTTATCTTAATCCATATTTCGTATGAATTCTTCAATAAATTTATAGCATTTCCGTAACTTTTGTATCTGTGAATCCGTGACTCTAAAAAATCTGTCCGTGATTCTTCCGTGTTTTATGTGTAATTTCTGGGATTCCATAATTGTCCGTGTTTTACAACCCCCCGCGCATATGCCATGAATAAAACTGTCATAGGTATGCACAACAAAATAAAAAAAAATAGAATCTTTTGTTATTAAGATTTTACTTCTGAATATAGTTTATATCATGAATATTCTTAGCTATTAATAGTAATTATTGTATTACTCTATAAACAATAATCATTAACGATTTACGGCATGCACCAGAAGCGTATTACTAAAAAACCCACGATAATTTCTATTTACAACCAACTGCGGAAAAGAGCAGAATTATATTTTGAAATCTTTCGAACATCCATTAAAACGACACAGAAAAAATGACTAAAACCGTATCAATCAACAACAACTGAAGAACAGAGGCAAGGCCAGGGTAGTTTCTCTCTCGGCTGACAATAAACACGCTATCGCCCCTACCCATTGATTGAATAGATATTTTATTATTATACCAAAGCAGAATAATTCCTCTCCCGACAACAAAGCAAATCGTCCCATCATAATGTTTTGAACAGCTGTTATAGTTGTGACGTTGAATACGCCGCTGGGCTTTGTATTTGACGTCACAATGCCGAATTGCGCGGAAAATCTATGCTGCCGTTGATCTCTTATCAATATAAAATATGTATGCTTTTATTCAAACATTTGAACTTCTTAAATTTATTTAGAAAAGTTAAAGATTATGAAAATGAAAACAAAATGTGTACATTACATATACACTATATACAAATCCGTTGTCTTAAGCTGTATACTGAGCTCTATATCGGATTTATTGAATTTGTGACAGTTCATACATTACATATTTTGACACCACCCCTGGAATATTATGCAATGACTCAGTCTTTACATATGATTGGTGACCTTTTTCTTAATCTATATGATTATTTAGTATAAAGAAAAAGTATGAAACTACAAGTAGAAAACCTATCCATTTCTTATTTAATGACATTTTCCTTGAAAACTGGCCAAAAATCATCCTTTGACATGCTCCCCTTAAAAACACTTGCCGATGACCCATACTTTTTTTCTTACAATTAGTAAGCTTATTGTCTTTTTAAAATCATTATTTAATTTGGATTAAAACTCTATTGTAGAATTTTAACTTTTATATTGCACATTGGAAATTTTCCTATATTTTCTTTGCAATTACGACTACTATATAGCCAATTTTTGAAACAGCCCCCGCTGAAAATCAAATACGATTTTCATTTGTTTTTTCCATTGATTTTAACTCTTTAATGCATGTTTTACATTATATCAAAATTTGAATAAAATCTCTATTGTAGAAACGAATTAGGTCCGTCACCCTTAATCATTTTTGAGTCCATGTTGATTTGAGATAAAATCAAAAACTGCCAGTTGATACATCTCTAGAAAATGTGAATTGTAGCTAAAAACCAGGTCATTAAAATTTAATAAAAAGTCACAAAGTATAAATAAAAGGTTTAAGGTAGATAGTTCATACAAATGTAAGAGACATGCAGTAATCTTATTAAAAGAATGTTGCTTCAAGATTACATAGGGATTTTTTCCATTGTAAATACAGCTTTATAACAAAAACAATCTTTTGTTTTTAACAGTAAAGGCATAAATATGCAATTAATTGTACTACAAAAATGCAGACTTAAAGCTTAGTGCATCATATAGCAAATAGATTAAATCCATTTGCCCCTTTGGAGTAATAAGTGGACAATCACATCAAAAATTTTAACAAATTAAAGGTTAATTAATGAGTTCAATGTAGGAATGCTGTCTAAATCATTTCAGTTAGACCATCTCTTATCAAGAAGGTGTTATCTATATCTATTGGGAAATAGTCAGAAGAATGAAATATCTGGATGCTACATGTATCTCTTTTAATTGCATTTCATAGCATTATATACATAGTTACTTGATGGCCAGTCTTTTATTTTCAGAATGAATTTGGTATAAAGTTATCAAGACTTATTTGATATTATATTATCTGATTTTTTAATTTAACTTTTTTTTTGATACCTCACAAACAAAGCGCAGAGTTCATGTCTCACAAAGATTACAGACGATTGCAATTGATTTTTACAATTTAATTAAATAACAATATAATGAATGGTATTTTGATTTGTGACTTGGTTCATCATTCATTAAAAAACAATGAACAGTAATATTTTAGCTGTCACTTTTAACATATTGTAAACACCTCTAGATCCATAAAATACTTTTAGCAACTTCTTACCTTTTCTGAAAAACCCAGCAGGGGGTATGTCCATTTTGAACAGTTTTAGCTTGATTTGATTAAGATATAGCATAAAATTTATCTTGCATTCATCTTATTTTTAAGATTTGAAAATCCATCAATGGGCAAGAAATGTAAAAGCAAAAAATCAATCAAAACAAGGAGTAAAATAAGGCGAACTTTAAAAAAGAATCGGCGCAACTCTGAGAGTCCAAGAAATACAGCAGATGAAATTCAGACGAGTGATCCATGTACATTATCAGCAGAAGGTGTTGACGGTATGACTCTGAACAACTACATTCTTTAATCATTGCACTGCAATAATTACAAATAACAATGACTAAGGAGTTCAACTTTTCAATCATTAAATAAAAGGGGAAAAAATATTGTAGAAACAGGTTTTTTATCATGTTTTAGATAAATTATAAAGTTAAACATTAGCTACAAATGCATTGCATACAAAGCGTCATGAATGCATTTATGCGTGTATCTAATTAATCATATAACATGTACATATAAATTTTGGGGGCCAAAAAAAAAAATACATGCATTATCAGGGCTTAATATTCCTTGCATGCAGGTCTGGTTAAAAATTTACCCCACCCCCCCCACCCCAAAAAGAAGGTAAAAATTCCCAATGGCAGGCAGATCAAATTTTTAGTGCTTCAATATTGAATTCTAAAAATATATAAAACTATGCTTAGAGGACAAGCTTACAATCATTTTTTAACCAGGTTTTCCATAGGAAAAATTCGGTCATTGAAATGGTTTAGCCATTTTTTTGCCAAATATTGCAAAACGGGTACATCATTTGTCCGCCTAACTCCTCCTACAGTTTTCAAGATAGGAACTTTTCCTTTTTCAGAACAATTGTACACATATTAGAGATGTGCATATTACTTGGATTATGATTTTTGATCTAGATCATGCACGGATCTAGAGGGGGGTGGGGGGGGGGGGTAACTAAGAAGTGACCTTGGACCCCCCCCTTGGGAAAAAAATCTAGATCGGCACCTGTTGATCATGTCATGGGAAATTACCAGCTGTTGAACATAGTCATTTTTATGCAAAGTAAACTAATAGGATACATTGATTTTGTTGGGATGTCACCTTCTACAGTTTTCAGATTAGAAAGTTTTTATAATTCATTTGAGAAATCCCAGTACTGTTCACACAAAAGAAAACCCAGTTTGCTGTCACATTGACAGCTTTCCTCTTGTTATTTTCAAAATAAAAAGTTAGAGTGAAACATAGAATATCATCTTAAAAAAAATTGTTTTTCTTTTCAAAAATGCTTTAAAAGCAAGTTGAAGAATAACTCAGAAGGATGTTTAATTTTTTTTTTATTTCCAGAAAGGGACCATAGTGATAAGAATAAAGACCCTTTCTTCAAAGATTTTAAAAGATACGTGGTGTCTAAAATCCGCCTTGACAAAGCCAAAGAAAAGATGAAAGATTGTTGCGGGCCAAGTGTGGTCAAAACAGTGGATGGACAAGGTAATTTTTGTTGTTTGTGCACAAACTCTAAAGACTTTTTCCTAATCAAAACTTGTCTGTTAACTTATCACAAAGTATTTCTGGGTAAAAGGAATTCAGATTTGTTGAGAAAAAGCTACAACATTTTGAAATTTGGAGGTGTGACTTGTAAAGATGATCTCATAGACAACTGCACAAGAAATAACCCTGTTTATTTATAAGTGTAGACTCAAGTCTGTGCAAACTTTGACAACTAGACTAATTGTGCAGATCTATGTATCATAGAAAGTTATATTAACATATATAATTCATTTCAGTGAAGATAGTTTTTCTTGATGAAGAGTACAAATTGTAATGGAGTCAGCAAGCAAAAAAAGGAAACGAAAGACTTGCCCAAAATGCAAGGAGGAGTACACTGCCAGACATATTAGCAGATATACCTGTATCTCAAATCAAGAAACAGTTGCACAGCCTGTGCAACAAACGTCATCTTCATTAAACGCTGACACAAATGAAAAAGGCACTTTTGTAGATATAGATGTGCTACAATATTCAGATTCTGATACATTAGACAATGATGTGTGCTTTGATGAAATTTTTCAGACTCCTCTGACAATGAGGAAGAATTGTTATTTATGGATAGTTTGCTAGAAGATAATTACTCCTCAGATGATCAAGCGTCAGATGTTGCTCATGATCAGTATTTAGGGTACTTTTTTAAAATGTTGCGCAGATGGCAAGCTCTATTTTATGTGTCTGCGCAGTTGTGTTAAGTAGGGCGATAGAAATATGTCAGGAAAAAAGCATTAATAAACAGATCAATTTGTGACAAATTCTGTAAAAACAACCCTTTTATACAAAAACAATATGTATATATCATTAAGTGCATATTGACCTCCTATACATTTTTCACCAGACCGACACTCTCTACATCAACTCGGTATCACGTGATCAAATATCAAGATAAAAACGTATCGTGTATGTATAAATCGTTGAATTGGCACGATATCCAGATATCAATGCAAGCTGAAGTATATATAACTTCAAAGCATATTAATTTCTTAATTTGAAAAGTGCTGAGAGCAAGTTTATTGTGACTTGTAACATGTCTAATTTTTGCATTGAATATGCAAGATGCAGCGATTTTTGCACATACGAAGTTGAATCTAGCCTGAAAAACATATTTTCTGTTGAAGCCAGAACTTGCTCCCCTAACTTTCCTTTTGCACTGAAGTTCACATGTCGCATAAATCAAACATCTTTCACTTAAAAACCTCGGGGTGTCGTGCCAATAATGAAATTTTTATGTACGGAAACCCTGTTTATGCTAATGAGTCCATTGTAAAAGTAACTATACGTGCAGATTAGGGGCGATATCAAGATCACAATATAATATGGATATTATTTTAGCATGTATGTTATATAGAAAAGAAATTGAAACTTTTTCAATATCAAAGAGAATTAATATAACCCATTTGACAGAAACTTTTACGCGATTGCAGTTTACCGTTTGACAGAGGTGGTAAATAACGAAACAATATTTTGATATTTCCAACCAAAAAAAGGACGGTAGATATGTATGTCATGACCTTCGTCATGACGTATTTTTCATTGTGACGTCGTGCAATGTATCAGTGTGGTAAAGTACATTTATGTACAGGACTGGTATTTATGGGAAAAGCCTTAACTCAACCGCGTGATCGAGCTTTTGAATATTTAATATTGCTTTTTAGATCACTGTTGTACTTAGTCTCCTCTACCTCTAAATTTGCTTCAGAGTTGTACAAGAAATTCCCATCAACTCTGTACCAACTTAACAAGTGTATCTGTTTTGAAAATGACAACTTCAGAAAGTTTGTAGTTTGTCCAAAATGTTATGCTACTTATGAATTTGAAGATTGTATAGAAATAGTTGAAGGTGTACAAACTTCAAAACTATGTAGAAATGTTGTTTTCCCAAATCATTCTCTTGCTCATTTTCGTAGACCATGTGGTGAACTACTTTTAAAATTTGTAAATATAAATGGCAACAAAAATTTAGTTGCAAAACAAACTTTTTGCTACAAAAGTTTGGAGGAAAGTTTTAAACTTCTAGTTAATATAAAGGGTTTTGAAGATCAATGTGAAGCATTGCGAAACAGAATTGTACCAGAGGATGTAATGACTGATGTATGCAAGGTGAAGATAACGAACAGTGATATGATGGTGATGTTTGGAGAGATTTTAATGGTAGAGTTTACATTTTTTTTACTGAGGAACGCAACTATGGAATCATGTTAAATGTTGACTGGTTTCAACCATTTAAATATACCAATTACTCTGTTGGTGCAATTTACCTTACTATTTTAAACTTGCCACGACATGAAAGATTTAAGAAAAAAAACATCATACTTGTTGGGCTTATCCCTGATATGAAGTCAGAACCACCAACCAATACGTTTATTGAACCACTTGTAGAAGAACTAAGAAATGCATGGAATGGTTTTACTATGAACAGCTATAAGTTCCCACAAACTCCTGCTACATTTAAACTAGCCTTGATATGTGTAGGTTGTGATATTCCTGCTAGCAGAAAATTATGTGGGTTTTTAGGCCATTCAGCTACAAAGGGGTGTAACAAGTGTACCAAAACTTTTGAGGGAGGACTTGGAGAAAAAAATTATGGGGGCTTTGATGTTACTGAATGGGAATTAAGAAATTTAGAGTCACATAAAGAAGCTGTGAAAAATATAGTAAAATGTAAAACCAAAACAAATAGGGAAAGGTTAGAGAAGGAATATGGAGTACGTTATTCAGTTTCATTAGAGTTGGAATACTTTGATCCTGTAAGAATGACAATTATTGATGCAATGCACAACTTGTTTTGGGGAACTGCAAAACGAATGTTAATACTTTGGAAAGATAGTAAAATTTTAATGCCTGAACATTTCAATGAAATTCAGAAACAAATGGAAGAAATTCAATGTCCATCTGATGTAGGGAAATTGCCACAAAAATTTACCAGCAGTTTTGGTTCTTTTAATGCTGACCAATACAAAAACTAGACAATCCTTTTTTCTATTTTTGCACTGAATGGAATTTTACCTCTTGATCATTTAGAATATTGGAGGAAGTTTGTTATTGCTTGCAAATTGCTTTGTACAAGATATTTGTCCAGAAACAATGTCAAAGTGGCACATTTGTTATTGGTTTTCTTTTGTAGAAAAGTAGAGCAAGCATTTGGTTGTCAAAGTGTAACACCAAATATGCATATGCATGCACATTTAAACAATTGTATATATGATTTTGGGCCTGTTTACTCATTTTGGCTATTTAGTTTTGAGCGAGAAAATGGTGTTTTGGGTTCTATTCCAACAAACAAGAGAAATATAGAAACACAGCTAATGAGGAAATTTTTAAAATATAATCATTGTGAAGATATGTTATGTGATGAATAAGAATGTACTGAGGAAAATATTGGACCTGAATTTCAAAAACTCCATATAATGTATGATGATAGAAACAGAGGTACTTTGAATGAAATGAATAAAGGTGTAAATTATGACTTTGTAAAAATGTGTTCTAAAGATGTACATGTTGATTCAGTTTCTTGGGGGGCCATAGAGTCATTTGATGGCATAAAGATTTCAACTTTAAAGAACTGCACATTAAGTGAGAGAGATTTTGAATTTTTGAAAACCATGTACAGTACGTTGTATCCCTCTACAGAACTGAGAAATATGAATAGTTGTAACACATGTAGATCTGCTAAGTATGTTGATATTTTTGGATCTGTCCTTGGTGTCAAAATGGGAAGAAGCAGCAGATCATCTATGATCATCGCATACTGGCACAAGGAAGATGGACAGATATGTTCCTATGATGATATGGAACTTACACCAAGGCCTGGACAAATACAGAAACTGATTGTTCATAATGTAATTATTGGTGAAAAATCTTGTGTTCATTTGTTAGCCAGAGTCCAATGGTTTTCAAAACCTAATGAACGAACGTTCAAACACTATGGAAAGCCTGTGGAAGCATGACACAGCAATGTATATGATGTAGAAGGACCATCTACATACATACCAGTACAACGAATCAAAGCAAAGTTTGTGTATACTTTTGAAAAAATAAGAGGACAAAATGTTATTGTTGTAATGCCAAGAGAAAGGTTTCTTTGTTAATTGTATTTGAATAACCAATACCTAAAAAATATATGTGAACATGATTTTCTCTTCTTTTTTGTATATCAGTGGCTCTGTACGTGATATCAAATTGAAATATGGATTGCATTTTACGAAAAGATATTTTTGAGTTTGTTGCACAGCAACATTTATTTTTTATTTTATTTTACTAAGTTTGTGAACATATTTGTGAACATGATTTTCTCTTCTTCTTTTTTTGTATATCAGAGACTTTGTACGTGATATCAAATTGAAATATGGATTGGATTTTGCGTAGAGATATTTTTGAGATTGTTGCACAGCAACATTTATCTTTTATTTTATTTTATTATGAGTTTTGCATTTAAATTCTGAAACTCATGGAATGCATGGTTTTTTTTTATTGATTTGCACATGCCTGCAGCAAACACAGACATATCCTGTCAAGCAGTACTGCTTTGTGAAGTCGAGCGCACATGTTTCGATGTGTGAAGCTGGACACATGAAGGACACATAACTACTTATGCACATTTTTTTTTTACACATTCATAAGGTATTCATATAAGCGGTGCTGCTTTGTGAAGTCAAGCACACATCTTTCGATGTGTGAAGCTGGACACATGAAGCACACAGTACTACTTATGCACATTTTTTTTTACACATTCACATTTGTTACACCATCATAGGTATTCATATAAGTGGTACTGCTTTGTGAAGTCGAGCACACATGTTTCGATGTGTGAAGCTGGACACATGAAGCACACAGTACTACTTATGCACATTTTTTTTTTTACACATTCACATTTTTTACACATTCATAG
The DNA here is from genome assembly GCF_947568905.1 of Ostrea edulis. Classification (NCBI taxonomy): domain Eukaryota; kingdom Metazoa; phylum Mollusca; class Bivalvia; order Ostreida; family Ostreidae; genus Ostrea; species Ostrea edulis. Next base: position 56,132,253 of record NC_079171.1, read on the forward strand.
GGTATTCATATAAGTGGTACTGCTTTGTGAAGTCGAGCACACATATTTCGATGTGTGAAGCTGGACACATGAAGCACACAGTACTACTTATGCACATTTTTTTTACACATTCACATTTGTTACACCTTCATAGGTATTCATATAAGTGTTACTGCTTTGTGAAGTCAAGCACACATGTTTCGATGTGTGAAGCTGGACACATGAAGCACATAGTACTGAATATGCACATTTTTTTTACACATTCACTTTTTTTGTACATTCATAGGGTATTCATATAAGTGGTACTGCTTTGTGAAGTCGAGCACACATGTTTCGATGTGTGAAGCTGGACACATGAAGCACACAGTACTACTTATGCACATTTTTTTTACACATTCACATTTGTTACACCTTCATAGGTATTCATATAAGTGTTACTGCTTTGTGAAGTCAAGCACACATGTTTCGATGTGTGAAGCTGGACACATGAAGCACACAGTACTACTTATGCACATTTTTTTTTACACATTCACATTTGTTACACCTTCATAGGTATTCATATAAGTGGTACTGCTTTGTGAAGTCAAGCACACATATTTCGATGTGTGAAGCTGGACACATGAAGCACATAGTACTGCTTATGCACATTTTTTTTTACACATTCATAGGGTATTCATATAAGTGGTACTGCTTTGTGAAGTCGAGCACACATGTTTCGATGTGTGAAGCTGGACACATGAAGCACATAGTACTGCTTATGCACATTTTTGTTACACATTCACATTTGTTACACATTCATAGGGTACTCATATAAGTGGTACTGCTTTGTGAAGTCAAGCACACATGTTTCGATGTGTGAAACTGGACACATGAAGCACATGGTACATGTACTACTTGTGCACATATGCTAGACACATGCATATGGAAAATTTGATTCTGTATATGCATACTATACACAAAGTATGCATATTTCAATATTTCATGAAAAGAAAATAAGTTTTTTTTTCCATCATTTATTTAAGAAGAGCATTTTTTTAAATTAATTTTTTTTTATTTTGTTGCAATTATGATTTTGAAATGTGAAAACAAGTATATGTAGCTCAAATCATAATATTCAGTATTTTTTCGTAGTGTATATTGTGACTACCATCTTATTTATTGGTAGTCATGGGTCCATTTATTTTTTATGACAATTATCTAGAAATAAAAAGTTTTAATAAAGTTTGTGTTAATCTGTTTTATCTTATAGTGTTTTCAAGAAGGTTGCAAAATTTGACAAGTATGTGATATATCACATGAGCACATACCTCCTTTTATTATGAGCATGATATAGATTTAGTGACAAAGTCGACCTTTACTTAAGTCATCAAAGACGAACATCTTTTTTCAAATTAAAAAAAATTAAAAATATTAAATTTACTGTTCCGTAAATATGAAAGAGAATATTTAAACACATTTTAGTACTGTAAAGATGATCTTTGCATCTTTACTTGAAGTAAAGTTAATTCAAAGGTAACCTTGATATTCCTTATATCTTTAATTATATTTACTTTTGAAGTAAAGGTTTGTAAAGGTGTTTTTTCACGCAGTGTGACTAGTAACACAGGGGTCTCAGATTAACTGGTCATGATAACTCAGTGGTTAGAGCACCTGACTAGTAACACAGGGGTCTCAGATAAAACTGGTCATGGTAGCTCAGATTGTTCACTTTATAACCGAGAGGATGGAAGTTTGAGATGCCTTCATGCCACGTCAAACCAAAGATGCGAAACCTAAGATGTAAACATTGGTAGCCAAACACGCCGCACTTAGAAGTGAGGTTATGTAACAGATAATGTTCGATATGTCATAGAGGTCCTGTGTCGAAGCAGACGTTCGATATGTCGCAGAGGTTCTGTGTCGCAGCAGACGTTGAATACGTCACAGGGATCCTGTGTCGCAGCAGATGTTGGTACGTTAAATAAACCTCACTGCTACGACACTGGGCGCTAATCATTTTGGGTATTTCACCTACAGATGGTGACATTTCAATATAAGACAAAAGATTCTGAAAGGGACTTAAACATAGAAACATGGTTTTATAGCAAAAATCCCGACATGTACCACAGTATTTACTAGTTATTATCTATGGTTTATATAGCCAAAACCCCGACATGTACCACAGTATTTACGACTTATTCTGTACGGTTTATATAGCCAAAACCCCAGATATGTATCACAGTATTTACTAGTAATTCTGTACGGTTTATATAGTCAAAACTCCGACATGTACCACAGTATTCACTAGTAATTCTGCATGGTTTATATAGCCAAAACCCCGACATGTACCATAGTATTTACTACTTATTATGTATGGATATGCTACACTTGGGAATTTTACTTTTTCTATTTTTTACTGATGAATTATCTTCAACAATAACAATTTTACTTGTTTGTGAGATGGCCTCCATATCACTCTGTTGTTAGAACACCTGACTAGAGATTCTGGGACCCTGGGGTCAAATTTCAATCTGTTCCATTGCTTTTTCTGAACGTAGGATATAAGTTTGCCTACAAATATGCATGGAACATTGAGTTGTCCTACAATCTATACGAGACAAATGACCCCGCTTGTGGGGCACAGTAAGACACATCTGCCACTTATCAAAGTAACAGAATTGACTCATACTGCCTCCACTATGTTGGGGCTTGGTCAGATAGTCAGAATATACTTTAACTGTATGCTAATGTCCCGCTGACTAACCTCATGTTTCCCTGGATCTGGGAGAACTTGAAATTTCTGTACAACCAATCACTTAACGCCAAATTCTACAAACAGACCAAGGATGTGTCAAAAACTTTACACATAATGCAGAAAGTTAATCAAATGACTATGCTGAATCATTGATAGCTTGGTAATGAAGTTAACTAGATACATTGCCTTGACAAACAGGATTCATTGATTAAGTTAACGTATTCGGAATTATCCAGAATTGTTAATCAATCACTGACACAACATTGACCACAGTTTCATCTTCAGTATTCATGATTTTGTATTAAATCTAGTCATTTTGCTGTTCACACTTAAACTTCAAACTTGGACAATATCAGACATCTTTAAAAGTAAGAGGCCCATGGGACACATTGCTCACCTGAGTCACCTTGGCCCTTATTTAGAGGTTTTCTCTATATATTTCATGTGCAAAACTTTGATCCCATATTCTGGCTCCAACTTACCCCAAGGGAACATGATTTTGACAAACTTAAATCTGCACTGACTATGTCAGAAAGTTACCATATAAATTTGAACGTTCTGGCCCAGTATTTCTTGAAGAGGGAATTTTAAAGATTTTCCCTCAGGGGCCTGTATATTCACATGGAAAAATTTGATCCCCTATTACACCTGGGGACAACGATTTTAATAAACTAGAATCTACACTATGTCAGAAAACTGTCATATGAATTTCCACTGTTCTGGCCCAGTGGCTATTGAAAGAAAGGTTTTTAAAGATTTTTCTATAGATTTGCATGTAAAAATTGTATTCCCTTTTGTCGCCCCACCCAACCACCGGGGCCATTATTTGAATAAACTTCAATCTGCTCTATGTCAGGAAGCTTCGGATCCATATGTAAAACTTATACGGTACCAATTTTGATGCACCAGATGCGCATTTCGACAAATAATGTCTCTTCAATGATGCTCAACCGAAATGTTTGAAATCCGAAATAACAATGAAGTTTTAGAACTATTATAGGGAAAATCAGTGTGCCAAAAAAGTGGAGTCAAATTCGGCTAAGGATAAGAGCTATGCATGAGGGAGATAATCCTTAATTTTGAAATGAATTTCTAAATTTTATAACAGCAATTAAAGATACATCCGTATTTTCAAGCTAGTAACAAAGTACTTAGCTACTGGGCTGTAGAGACCCTCGGGGACTAACAGTCCACCAGCAGAGGCCTCGACCCAGGGGTCATAATATAAAACTGATACAATACCAATTTTAATGAACCAGATGCGCATTTCGAAAAATAATGTCTCTTCAGTGATGCTTAACCGAAATGTTCGAAATCCGAAATAACAATACAAATTTGAACTTTTCTGGCCTATTTTTGTAACCATGTCCTTTTCATGGGGACATTACCCTTCATTTGAAAAACTAGAATCCCCTTTGCCCAAGGATGATTTGTGTCAAGTTTGGTTGAAATCAGCTGAGTGGTTCTGGAGTGGTTCTGGAGATTATGGGGGGAGAAAATTACGACAATGACAGTGACAATGACAGGCAATGGGGAGTTTTGATCAGAAACGCCCACTTGAGCATTTGGCCCAGGTGAGCTAAAAAAAACATTGGTAAATATTTTGTAGAAACACGAATGCCCCCGCGCCATGACCACTTCATGATGGAGACAAAATATGGCACATTTTACATAATGCCATTAACAAACCTGATATTTTTACAGAGCCTCAGGAAAATTACCCTCATCAATCAGCCTTACATCTCTGGTGACCGCTACTCTACAATATGTCACAGTCTCTTGACAATTCCTTGTCAATCAGCCGGACTCTTCCAGTGACCGATACCCTGTAAAATTTATTCGCATATTAATCACAAATTGACTTATAACACCACTATATTATGCTTAAAAGGGGCATAGATCAATTTGGACTTTAAAAAAATCCAATCTTATTTTCCCAATTGCAATATCTATTATGTTTAACTGGGGTATTTATAATGGTCAGTAAAACTTTGGATGTCAATTCTTGAGTTTCAAATGACATACAGCACTCTCAATTCTTTGTTATGTAAATAGGGCTCGTGCGATGTTTTTGCAAGTTTGTTACAGTTTAGATTTTAATTTACTTCACAAAAGAATTGCATTGGGTGAACATTTGATGTAAGATTCATGTAAACATCCATATTTGCTGGGTCTGTATTTCTGAAGTATGTATAAAGCTTTAATCACCAAGCAACAAAGTAACAAATATGTCAGTAAGATAGCATCACAGGGAGTTTAGATAAATCTCCATGTTAAATATTGTGTTTATGTTTCAGTTAGAGAACTTAATACGTTTAAAGTTTCTTTTCCAACAAGTTCCGGATTTCAAAAAGCCTCCATCACCTATCTCATACCTAATAGAAATGAAAACAAAATGCCCCCCTCCCTCATCTGGTTTTGAGAAAATTGGCCTGAGAACCAGAGAATTAATTTCAAGTGGCCTAAATGTTGATCCCCTATTGTGACACCACCCTACCAACTTTAGAATGATTGCATATCATATATTGTCCTACTGTTTTTTGTTGTTGTTTTTTTTTTAGAAAAAAGATTTTCAAAGATTTCCCCATATATCCCTATGTAAAACAGTGCTTTTTGTAAAGATTCGAAAACGACTAAATCCTATTTTTGCCATTTCTCTGTTATCTCTTGGAATGGGTTGAAGCCCTATAATTGAACAATCATGGATCCCTTCATCAAAGGATGGTCTGTTTTAAGCTGAAATTGAGTCCTGTGGTTTTAGAGAAGGGTTGAGGAATCCTGAAATTTACAATTGATGTCCCCCTTGTCCAAAAGATGCTTGAAATGAAATTTGAGAAGAATTGGAATGGTAGTTATCCAGAAGTTAATTTTTTCAATTATTAGCGCACGACAAAGGATACAGACCAACTGTGATAGGTTACCTGAGTAAACTAGAAATACGTAACGTTTACAGAAAAAAGGGTGGATGGGAAGCAGAGATAATAAATTTCACATCAGCTTATACTGGATTTATCAAAAATATATAGCTTAAGTTTAGTTAAAAGGAAAAAATTTACCCGCCCCATTTGGAAAACTATTTCCAGAAATGAATCAGATAGTAAGACAGCCTCTTTCTGCTTGTAAGGAGGAAGGACGTGTTCCTGTAGTTAGGGTGTCATCATCTCTTGAGACCTAGGAAGCTGAAAAAACAAAGTGACAATAAGTGCTGGAATGACCAGAAATCATAAATCATTAACCTTTGATCCCCTATTGAGGATTAATCCTACCCATGGGAACCACAATGTGAACAAACTTGAATCTACTCTATGTCAGGAAACTAAGTTCATGTATATTTCAACTTATTTGCCCCAAATTTTCTTAAGAATAAGAATTTTAAGCGACCACACCCCAGTTTTGCCTTTTCTTGATTATTTCACCTTCAATGGGCATGTTTCTTACTTTGATCTTAAATCCGGGCCAATACGTGTGACAAGTTTGGTTTTGGAGAAGAAGATAAACAAGAGGCCCATGGGCCACATCACTCACCTGAGTCACCTTGCCCCATATCTGAAGATTTTCCATATATATTTGCATGTAAAACCTTAGTCCCTATTATGACCCCAACTACCTCTGGATGCCACAATTTCGGCAAACTTGAATCTACACTATATCAGAAAGCTTTCATGTAAATGTCAACTTCTTTGGCCCAATGGTTATTGAGAAGAATTTTTTTTAAAGATTTTCCCTATATTTGTATGTAAAACTTTGAACCCACCCCCCCCCCCACTTGTGGCCCCATCCTACACCCCCCCCCCCCCGGCCATGATTTGAACAAACTTGAAACTGCACTATGTCCGAAAGTTTTCTTGAAAATATCAGCTTTTCTGACTCAGTGGTTCTTGAGAAGAAGATTTTTAAATGATCCCACACTATCTTTGCATTTTTGTGATTATCTCCCCTTTGAAAGGGACATGGCCCTTCATTTGAACAAACTTGAAAGCCCTTCACCCAAGGATGCTTTTAGTCAAGTTTGGTTGAAATTGGTCCAGTGGTGCTGGAGAAGAAATCGAAAATGTGAAAAGTTTACAGACAGACAGACGGACGACGGACAAAATGTGATCAGAAAAGCTTACTTGAACCTTTGGTTCAGGTGAGCTAAAAAGTTTACAGATGGTCAGACAGACGCATGATTGATAAAATATGATCAGAAAAATTAACTCGAGCCTTTGGCTCAGGTGAAAAAAACCAATTTGGTCCCATCCTGTCACCAAAACACCTCATCCCAGAATCATGAAATTTGCAAATGTGACGCTGTAGTGAAGATTTCATTTAAATCAGTAAAATTTTGGTTGCTTTTGCCCCCCCCCCCCCCCTCGTTTAGGAGACCTATCACAAGTCCTAAAATTCAGAATTTGTGTGCTTCTTGTTCCAATTTGAAAGTCAGTTATCAAGAAGAGGTTAAAATGGTCAATTGTTAACAGTCGATAGACGGCATTCAACAACGGACACAGACAATACATCCCCTGTCGACGGTCACAACCGCCGTGAGCCCTATATCCTAATCAGGTAAATGGAGTTATCCATAGTCAAAATCAGACTGCCAACAAAGGCCAAACAATCGGTATGAAACACGTCAGACAGCATTTGACCCAATGATAGGTTGTAATGATAATTACAAATATGATTTATCTAGTCTGAGAGAGATAACTGTAGGAGTTGTAACAATATGAGAAAATCAAATAGTTCTCCGACTCTTCTTTCAGTAAATGAAACCTCACACTGATTGCTACATCTCAGGAAGACCACAGTAATGTTTATCAAAGTGTTCAGCCTCCACCAGCAGTTAATGATGAACTGAGAACAATTCTTCTATCCTCAGACACTCCTACTCTCCACCAGCAGGTAATGATGAACTGAGAACAATTCTTCTATCCACCGACACTCCTACTCTCCACCAGCAGGTAATGATGAACTGAGAACAATTCTTCTATCCACCAACACTCCTACTCTCCACCAGCAGGTAATGATGAACTGAGAACAATTCTCTATCCACCGACACTCCTACTCTCCACCAGCAGGTAATGATGAAATGAGAATAATTCTTCTATCCACCAACAGTCCTACTCTCCATATCACACAAGTCACTGCAAAAATCCAACGATACGTTATGGCAAAAACTGAGAATATAAAAGAGGCTGATATCACTCAAAAGATATTTCCAGCTGGTGAACGTCAAGACCCTTAGGAGAAATGAGTCTTCATATGTCACCCATGATGAAAGAGATTCAACACCACCACCCCCCCCCCCCCCGGAGTAGTTGGGTGAGGGTAGATAACATGTACAATAACCCCTTGTACTGTGGGGTGGGTGAGTGATGACATGTACAATAACCCCCTGTACTCGGGGATGGGTGAGTGATGATATGTACAATAACTCCCTGTATTCGTGAGTGGGTGAGTGATGATATTTACAATAGCCCCCTGTAGTCGGGGATGGGGGAGGGCAGATTATATGTACAATAACTCCCTGTACTCGGGGTTGGGTGAGTGATGATATGTACAATAACTCCCTGTATTCGTGATTGGGTGAGTGATGACATTTATAATAGCCCCCTGTACCCGGGACTGGGGAGGGCAGATGATATGTACAATAACCCCCTGTACTCGAGAGTGGGTGAGTGACGACATGTACAATAACCCCTGTACTCAGGGGTGGGTGAGTGATGACATGTACAATAACCTCCTGTACTCGGGGGTGGGTGAGTGATGACGTACAATAACCCCCTGTACTCGAGGGTGGGTATGGCGTTCTTCCAGCTGGCAACACAAACTGTATGTATTCCTTTGATAAGTATGCCTCCTCGAAAATCAAATTAGTGACAAATATTAAAATTTGCTAAAAGACATGAACACTTACTAAGTAATAGCACTTTTGTAGTCCTGGGGTATGTGGTTTCAGCATTTCAATGCATCACCTGGAATAAGGATGCTGCGGGGGATTACTCTGAGAGTGACCTTGAAGTACAGGTGGTAACCACTGACCGAATGATCCAGACAATGATCCTGGTCAAGCGGCAAATTCCTCCTACCAGGCTACTGAAAAAAAACATTGACACTTGTCTGAGAGAATAAAAATGTTAATCAAGAAACACTAACAACTTTCACATGTCATGCCGGGAAGAACCAAAGCTAACAAGAGGCCCATGGGCCACATCACTCACCTGAGTTACCTTGGCCCATATCTAAAGAGTTTCCATAAATATATTTGCATGTAAAACTATGATCCCTATTGTAGCCCCAACCTACCCCTTGGGGTCATGATGTTTACAAACTTGAATCTGCACTATGTCAGGAAGCTTTCGTGTAGATGTACAATTCTTTGGCCAAATGATTCTTGAGAAGATTTTCCCTACATATTTGTATGTAAATCTTTGATCCCTTATTCCCATCCTTCACCTGGGGGCAGGGGTAATTTTAACCATCTTGAATCTGCACTATGTCAAGAAGCTATCATGAAAAATTATACTTTCCTGACACGGTGGTTCTTGAGAAGATTTTCAAAGATTTTACCTTTATATTCACATGTAAAACTTTGATCCCCAATTGTGGCCCCAACCTACACCAAATGGTCGTGATCTTAACAAACTTGAATCTGCACTATGTCAGAAAGCTTTCTTGAAAATCGCAGCTCTCCTAACCCAGTGGTTTTTGAGAAGAAGATTTTTGAATGACCCACCCTATTTTTGCATTTTTGTGACTATCTCCCCTTCTGAAGGGGATATAGCCCTTCATTTCAACAAACTTATAAAATCCCCTTCACTAAAGGATGCTTTGTGCCAAGTTTGGTTGAAATTGGTCCAGTGGTTCTGGAGAAAAGATGTTCGAAAGGTGGCAATGTATTTTCACTATTTTGTAATTATCTCCCCTCGGAGAAGGATGTGGCCCTTCATTTGAACAAAATTGTATCAATCCCCTTCACCCAAGAATGCTTTGTGCCAAGTTCGGTTAAAATACGCGACTTTCGAGATACGGATCCACTCTGACTCGCGCGTTGAATGTAATTTGTATGGCATGTCACTTTCGTATAACAATTAAGTAAAGAAGCATATTGCTACCAAATTACTGTATCAAAATGCTACTTCAAAGAAAGAAATCATCGTTTATTAAAATCATGTGAATTGGCAAGGAAAACAAATTTAGGGAATATCTTGAGGATATCAATAAAACTTCACGCCTTCCATTCAAAGATACACGTCTAAATGCGCCTTTTTCCTTCCACAAAGGTTAAGTTTTATAACTTTATTGATATAAAGAATTCATTGCTGTATTTTGGCCAAGAATGTAATTGATAACAGACAGCAAATAAATATTAAAAAGAGCTAGATCAATAAATTTGAAGCTGTAATTGTAAATATCAACAAAATGTGTTTGTGAAACACACATGCCCAAAATAATGGCCTATTTCGAAGACGGCCAAGGTCACAAGGACAAATATCTTGCTACCAGTAGAAGGATCTTGTCACAAGAAATGCTCATGTGCAATATGGAAGCTCTAATATTTACCATTTAGAAGTTATGACCAAT